>NW_022979579.1:76074-142979 GCF_902652985.1 Pecten maximus
TGTTGTAACATATGTATATCAAAATAAGATGTTCTTAAAATTTAAATGATTTCAACACAGCAACCTTTGTGTTGATTATTGAATAATATACAGTTTATTCAAGTGTCTTTAATATTTCAATTTATGTCTCAATAATTTTGCTATTTCAACAACATATAGAACTATTGAATTAATATTCAACTCAGACGGGAATTGGGCTGTGAATCACGAATGATTGAAAAATAAATCCCTAAAATTTTACATAAGATACAGTTGTGCAATGGAGAACATATATTTGAGTCCATTCTCTGAAATTGATACCAATTAAGACCCCATTTTTAGCCCACTATCTGATTTTTAGCCCACCATCTCATATGTAAGTTGCCTTTGGTCCCTAGTTACAATGTATGCATATTTCATTTGGGGACCTGTCAGAAAACAACATGGCCGACAGGCAGCCATCTTGGATTTTAACAATTGAATTTTGTTATCGCTATTTCTCAGAAAGTACTAAAGGGATCTTTCTGAGGCTACATATGTAGGTCGTCCTTGGTCCCTAGTTATGCATATTTCATGTTGGGGCCAATCGGAAAACAACATGACCGACAAGCAGCCATCTTAGATTTTGACAACTGAAGTTTGTTATCGCTATTTCTCAAAGAGTACAGAAGGGATCCTCCTGAAATTTCATATACAGTAAAACTCGGATAATTCGAAGTCGACGGGACCGAGCAAAATATTCGACTTATCCGATGGTTCGACTTATCCGTGTCCGTTTGTATACGGAGACAAAACACCCGACTATCATCGGTTTTATGCAAAACTGGTGCTTGATAAAATTGTCGAAAATAAGCAATAAATAATAACAAAGAAATTAATTAATTGTACATGATAACACTTATTCCTTTATCTAATAAACAATCTTGTGCACAGTTACGGATCAAAACAAAGTTCATGCGTAAAATCATCTTTGGCATAGATACGCGATTTACACACGGGAGTCGTACAATGACAGCATAATATTTTACGAAAACGATAATACATTATAAGAATATAAATGTATATAGTGTACTCATATCATTTATCTTAAAATCCATTTATATTGTTCTACAATTTAACAATATGAAACAATAAACAGTTCAGGAAAATTTGATCGACCGTACGCATGCTGATTTTGTATCAAAGGTGAAGGCCGCGGTCAGTGTTTATCGGCTGCATGATCATGCATTCCAACGATCTTTTAAATAGAGTTAAAACATCCCGCATATCCTTGTTACTATTGCATCGTCGCATGCAGAATTTAAGCCTATATAAATAAATCAATGACATACAAACTGTATTTTTTCTGTGCATTTTTCGATGGAAGATATGTAATATATCGTTTACTTTTTCGTTATTTTTTTTTCGGCGGCCATGTGTATGAAAACAGTAAACAAAACATATAGGCCTTTTGGTTTGTACATTAAAACGTGCACATTTTATTCTTAGTTATGTATATACCTGAACGTTTTACTTCATATCATAGGCTCCTCTTAGTCCCTCGTATTGCATTTTGGGACCAATCTGAAAGCAACATGGCCGACATATAGACATTATAGCTAAATCTCAAATTTCCTATATATGTTCCCTTTGTACTGACTGTAGGCCGGTGTTTTTTTTTTCTCCGGGTACTCCGGCTTTCCTCCACCTCCAAAACCTGCCACGTCCTTAAATCACCCTCGGTGTTTATAGGACGTTAAACAAACTAAACCAAACCAATTTGTTTGAAAAGTACTGGAGGGATGTTTTTTCAATTTACACAGATTAGTAGGAGGAAGAGAAAATAGAGAGAAGATCAATCTGACATGGAATATATAAAGATCATTCAATGGTGGACGCCAAGATCCCTCTGGGATCTCTTGTTTATCTCCGTTTCGGTAATTCTAAGTCCGTTTCAGCAAATATCTCAAATCCACCAAACACCGTTGCCAGCTCCCGGTACTCTTCCTCATAACTCCGTCCCTATTTTTTTCGCAATTTCATGGCATTGACATAGAAAAATAATGAACAAAATTGGGGAAAATTCGCTAAGTTAAAACTGGGGAGAATTAACTGAGTAGAGCTATTCTTGCTTGGCAGTGAGGGGTCGATGACTTAGGAACAACTCGTGCAGCAAGGACACAGCATAAACATGACATAATGTGTTAAGTTTTTCTATGCATACAAACTTAAACAAAGAAACATTTTAACAATTAACCGAGCATGACAACATAGAAATATAACAAATAAATTTAATCTGAATGAGGTAGGAAGGCTTTTACATGAATTTGATATAATGCTGTTCTGGTTCAAGATAAAAATAGGATATTGAAAACAGTTTCAATGTAGACCAGCTACAAAGAAAAATGGAAGATAACACGTGTATTTGTTTACATGGGAAACGCACTCTTTTTGTTTACATCGGCAAATTCCTGTTTTGGAGTAACCTCCGGTTTATAGAATTGATGTAAATGAAAGTTCATAGAGGGTGACTTATGAAAGTTTTATCCATTATTTCAACCAAAGTGTCTACTTTTAGTTTATGGTGAGCATGACAAATTAGAAGTTATTTGAAAGAATAAAATAAATACATTTTGGTCATATAAATATGTAGCTGCGATAACGTAGCTCTAGACGACGGACGGACAATTTCTGACAGATGGTCGTCGTCAGAGCTACGATTCCCTCCCATTGCTCGTAATGTAGCAAAACAGTGAACCTCGAAAATGCTACAAATAGCGGATATCGTTTAATTTTGGAGTAATAGTTCGTATAATTAAACATTTCTAATACAATTTTGCAATGTATTAGCCTACCGTCTAATCTAGAAATCTTTAATTCGCATATTCTGATATCATACTGCTCAGAGTTGTCTCCGTGATCCGCCATGATACTCCTCGAAGAACTCTCGCGAGGATTCTAACCCAAATATGGAACCCGTGATCCATATATGGATGAAGCTACTACGATAAATAAATACATAATCAGAGATATTTAACCACGCTTTTGTAACTCTTGTGAAGAAAGCGAATCTTACTTTGCGTAATTAAATAATTTCAGAATGAATTGACCTTACTTACCGAGATATATTACTCCGAATCTGTTTTTCTGTTGAAATCTCGCGGAAACCTCATTAGCATCAATTTATTTTGATTTCCTTATAAGGAAATTGACCTTTACACTTGTATCAAAGATGGCGGTATATTTGAACTGATATCTCCGTGTGTCTTGCCCGTTTTGGATTTTACTATTCATTGTCAAACATTTGAAGTAATGTGCAGGTTTGTTGCTTGAATATTCATAATAGATACCAGAATCATCAATTTACATGTGTTTTTTTTTTATCCGAGAAATATTTTACCACTGCTAATACTGCCCGATGTAAATCGCATCGGGGCTTGCTACACTATCGGCAATGGGAGGGACTTCATACCCTGCCGGAGAGCAGTGTAGGCAGGGTATGAATATTCGTTCTAATAAATATGTTAACAGCATTTCCCGCACAATTCTAAACCGCGGTATTTGAACAATACGTGATCAGTTATTTACGAGTGTAATAAAGTAACATTATACTAATAAGATGCGTAGCATCAAACATTTACTTACTATTGATGGAGTATTGCGAGACAGATGAATAGATATTTCGAGATCATGATTGTCTTTGCAAGGCGGATGCTATGAATTGATAAGGGGACGCAACTGTATTCGAGTACTTTTAATAATTTGGTCAAACAAGTGCGGTAACAATACCGAAATCTTTGATAATTATAAATTTAATGTAAATAATTAGATAAAGCTTTAGTTAATTATCTATTTAGCTTGAATCTTTACAATCCTTTCAAAACAAATGTGTAAGGCCTTTGTTACAGAAAAGTCTAACGTCCGCTCTCCATAAACACGGGACTTTAAAAGTTCGTTTTGGGATGGTTGTGGTGCGATCAACATAATTCATCACTGGATGTTAAGTTTACTTATATTTATTAATCCACATGAAAATCCCGAAGGTACAATATAATCCAATGAAGTTTCATCCATCTTCCACACTATCGCCGGCGCATTCACACATTTAACAGTTCACACACATTTAAACAAATCTAAGTCTACATATTTACATCCTAAATATGTACATCCAAACGGCACTCAGTCTGTTTAGACTGAAAACTACTGGAAAACTGCTTATGCAAAACGTACAAGTCTTTTTATACTCCCTGAAAGTTAATTAATATTTATAAATTGAGGATGTGGTCAATTGACCAATCATGACCTTTACCCCGAAATATGGGCGTATCTACACCCCATAACGTCATTTCTAATTACAGCCCTAGGCACTGACCACTAGTTCAACGGGGTCTTCCCCGAACACCAACTCTGGTTAGGGTGTGGTGTTTACATAGGGGTTAAGGTGTGTTGATAGGGAGTTATAGTCCGTTACAGAAATGTCTTAAGTGTAAGAACACAGGTAAATTAACTCACCTGTTAGGTGATCAGAAAATCATTAGCTGTTAATGATTGCCAAACTGTTTCACAAATAGTGTATAAAACTAAGCACACTTTGGAAAATCATCATATTTTGCTTTGATATTTGAATTATCAACATCGTGGCAGACATATACATGTAAATACTTACTTACTGAATCTTGAATTGTAAAACAGTTGTACGTTGAATACTTTTAAATCATATATTTTCTGAAAAAAGTTTATCAAACTTCAACATTTTGTTAAATTTTGAGTCACATTGATTGAATTTGTGGCTGTTTTCAGATTTAGTGTAAATATTCAAACAATACTTTGATACCACTGTTTAATTTACATTCTTTTAGATTATTTCAGCCCATTATCATTTTTCATTTATATTGTAAATATATATCTGATTATCATCATTTGAATTAGCATTTAAATTGGCATAATTACTGAATCTTATATTCATACTTTTTCATTGTAAAGCAATTGTATATTAGTTAGACTTTGATTTTTTCCTAATGATTAACTTTGTACGTTTTTCAGATTTGTATAGACAATTAAGTTATTGTGTAAAATTCTTGTAAAGTTGTAGCGGTAATCAGGTTTGATTAGTACAGGTTTTCGAATACCTATACATAGATTGATTTTTCCAGATTTGTTTAGATTATCATATAATTACTGTATAGATCAGTTCTTGTAGAACAATTGTAACATTCTTGTGTCTGTTTCAGGCTTAGTTAGTAATAATATTTTTTGTTAATCATACACGGAATGGAAAATGCACAGGTCATTATTAATAGTAATATGTATAATTAGTGCGTTAAATTTAGAAAACAATTTCTAATTTTGTTTATCTTTTATCTATATGTTTTAATCTAATATTATCATAATCAATAGTGAAATATATAGTTAGGAATAGTGCTTTGAAAATTTGATTTTTTATTTTTCGTTTAGACCTACAGAATGTGTTTTATTTGTCAAAACAAAAATGGGTTTAGACACAAGTATAAAACTTATAATCCGTCGTGTCCCGTATAACATATATGATGGACTGAATTTACATTTTACATAACCAAAAACAATAATGACAATTGATGATGATGTGAACATGTCAAAAATATCTATAAGATAAAATTTACCATATACATACATGTATGTCATATTTATTTTTTACTCATTTTATACTTATTTATTGATATGATATTGTCGTTTCATTCTTACTAGTAAAATAATCTATATGATAGTGATTGGAATTTAGAAAACTATTTCTGATTCATATACCTGAGTTGACCCTATTTTTTACCTGAGTTGGTATTCCATATTGAAACAGACTATAACTGAACTTCAAAGAACTTCCTACATAAACACCTTCCTTTGTCTTTACCAGAGTTGGTGTTCGGGGAATGAGCCAGTTCAACGGACCGTGTGCTACCTAATAACGACTGACTTTCAGGTGCTACCGTTTGGTTATATTTTACCTTGATATAGAATGAAGGGTTTAAACCTAAAACGGGTTAATAACTACTGATCTAAGGGAAGCAACTCGAATAGATTTGGCTGACTATAGCGTATAACAACTCTGGGTCACTTTGAACACATAACATATAAAACTTGTCTATTTCCTAGAAAAAGCGAAAACACGATGGCGAAGGAGCGAAAATACGATGGCGAAGGAGCGAAAACACGATGGCGAAGGAACGGTGAAACGTCGCTCCTTCGCCATCGTGTTTTCGCTCATTTGCCATCATATTTTCGCTCCTTCGCCATCGTGTTTTCGCTCCTTCGCGTTTAGGTCGAAGGAGTGAAGGAGCGATACTGGAAATTTGGCCCTAACAGAACACCATACACTTCAGATTAAAAACCTCTATGTTTATAATATACATGTATCTCAAATAATAGTCTATAAGTAAGTGATTTTGCTTCTTGTTATTTCAAACACGGACAATGTACATAGCAATATGTGTCCGTACTTCAAAAACAAATAAAAAACAAAACCAAAAACATGCATAAAACTAAAGATAATATACATAAACGTCGCAAGTTTTAATTGTTAATAATTTATATAGTAATACGGTTGCCTTCTAGCGCTTTAGTTCTGTCTGAACCGGCTGACTAGTTAAACCAGGGGTCGCGGGTTCGATCTCGGTGGAGGTACACTACTTGCTTTTCTGTTACATTTGGTGCCGTTGACCACTCCAAGTGAAAACAAAAACTATAGGAAAATGAGAGGCTTCGTTGGGGATAAAACCTGGGTTAATGAGTGTTCGGGGCAGGTTTTAATTGTAAATAGTGTACATAGTGATACGGCCGTCTTGCTTCTAGTGTCGGTGATGGGGGAATGTCCCTTTAGCTAAGTCGGTAGAGCGGCGGACCAGTAAGCAAGGGTCGCGGGTTCGATCCCCCCGCACTTTTACGTTGTTAGTAGCATATGAAATGTGGCAGTAGAATAATGATGTCGTAGCGTCCATTAGAAAAAAAAAAGCCCGGGCTTACACATAAAAAATCATGCCTTTATGTTATGGTCCAACATTTCAAGAAGCCTCCGAATAAAAATTATTACTTCAGAGTTTTGATTTAATATTATAACCAAATTATTGATAACACCAGAAAATGTACCACTGTGTGCTATATATTCTAAAATATAGGTCTAGAGCATTCAAAATAGCTATCACATCGTCTATATACTGTCACCCCCGGTTTCCGGTTGTATAATGTTAAAAAGTTTATTCAAAATGAAGTGCACAACATATAAGGAAGTTTGCACAACATATAAAGTTTCATTTTAACCACCGAATATAAAGGGAAACGCACCGCATATAAGGACATATATACCGAATATAAGGACATATCTATCGAATATAAGGACATAACTACCGAATATAAGGACATATCTACCAAATATAAAGACATATCTACCGAATATAAGGACATAACTACCGAATATAGGGAAATGTCTACCGAATATAAAGACATATCTACCGAATATAAGGAAATGTCTACCGAATATAAAGACATATCTACCGAATATAAGGACATAACTACCGAATATAAGGACATAACTACCGAATATAGGGAAATGTCTACCGAATATAAAGACATATCTACCGAATATAAGGAAATGTCTACCGAATATAAAGACATATCTACCGAATATAAAGACATATCTACCGAATATAAGGACATAACTACCGAATATAAGGACATATCTACCGAATATAGGGAAATGTCTACCGAATATAAAGACATATCTACCGAATATAAGGACATAACTACCGAATATAAGGAAATGTCTACCGAATATAAAGACATATCTACCGAATATAAAGACATATCTACCGAATATAAGGACATAACTACCGAATATAAGGACATATCTACCGAATAAAGGGAAATGTCTACCGAATATCAAGACATATCTACCGAATATAAGGACATAACTACCGAATATAAGGAAATGTCTACCGAATATAAAGACATATCTACCGAATATAGGGAAATGTCTACCTCATATAAAGACATAACCACCGAATATAATCATATTTGATCACCTAAGACAGCTCTGGCGTTCCATATTCTAATCTTGAATGTATGACCGCCTGTCCAAATCCTCATTAGCTCGGCGCTAGTATAACTCATGCTGAAAACGACCAGAGATGCTTACACAGGGTTATCTTCTCCTCGTTTTGTAAATCCAATTACTTGATATCAGTTTAAGGGGATATGTTACTAGACTGTGGTATGCATTAGTTAAATATTGAGTCATGCCTTGTCCTGAGGCCCGTACATTTATTTCTCGTGAAGAGGAGAGGAGGTATATTTAGTCTTTATTACTTTGTGTACAATGTATGTCTTGGCAAATCTGTAATCCTTACATAGCTATTCCATACACACACGTCCTTATTTCCCGAATATTCATCAACCATACATATTATGTATCTGTAGATGTCATACAAAAATAGTTCAATTTCTACTCAAGTTGGACTCAATGAAACTACCAAACTTAATCTGTTTCATTTGGTCATGAATTTGACCAGATTAACCCTGATCAGTGCGTATGAATACATGGTTAAAATCCTTCCGCGAAACGATTTCACTTTTTCTACATTGTTGTTATAAACATGGATTAATAATTAAAATTATCAAATTTATAATGTATTCTTGTATTTTATGAAAAACCAGATATGCTAGATACTTCTATTTTAACAAAATAATACTGTTTTTAATCCTGAAATTGCGAACTATTTTACTCGACCGACTAGACATGCACAATCCGGAACTCCTCGGGCTTTTCCCCATTAGGACTTGCACAAGCTTTGAGACATTAATATCTAGACAGACTTTTTTATTCGAAAAAACCCAAACAATTGAAATATAAGGATTGAATCTTGATTTGGTCGATTTCATTGGGTTAGTTAGTTCATTATTTGTCTCAAGAGCAACTCAATTCATGACCCCATGAAATCGACCAAATCAAGATTCATTCCTTAAATGTAGTCGCTTTAACGAATATGTATTCATTAAAGCGACTATATTTGTAGATTTCTTCTTCTTTCGTCATTCGGCCTCCGTCAAAAAATGACGATTACGGCTAAAGGGAGGGATCGTTGCATATGCTCTTCAAAAGAAGTAAAAAAGTGCAAGGATTTGGGTACAGTGAGAGGGGTTTTTTTAAAAAATTTTTTTAGTGGAAACTGTTAGATAAAAACATTATGAGGTGTGTTTACGGTGTGTGTTTGAGATCATCAAGGGCTGCATTGTCTATATGTGCCTTGAAGATCTCTAGTGTAGTGCATTGTACTGCTGCCACCGGGAGGAGGTTCCATTGTGTTATTGTGTGTAGGAAGAAGGAGTATTTGTATGTGTCATTGGTGGCAGATAGGTGTCTGAAGGTGTAGGGGTGTGTTTGCCTTGTCCTAGGGTCAGCTGGGTGCATGATGCCGTGTGGGTCTATTGCGACATGATGGTGAATAATTTTGTATAAAAGTATGAGTCTGGTCTTGAGTCTACGTGTTTGAAGTGTGGGCCAGTTGAGTTTGTCCATCATGTCTTGTACTGAACTTGTGCTGTGGTATCTGTTTTGTACGCATCGTGCTGCTTTGCGTTGAATTTTTTCTATTTGGTTGATTTGGTTTGTGTTGTGCGGGTCCCATATGGAAGAGCAGTATTCCAGTTTGGGTCTCACTAGGGCTTTGTATGCATGTTCTGGTACAGCACAGCACCTAAACCTTCTACAGAGGCATCTGTGTTAACAATGAAAGGCTTAGTGAAGTCTGCATATGCTAACACAGGTGGAGAAGCTAGAAGACTGACTATGGTATCGAAAGCCTTCTGCTGACTATCCCCCCATACCCAGGGAATCTTTTTCTTTGGCCCCTTAACATTTTTGTGGGTACAGTGTCCAACAAGAAGATCATTTAAAGGTTTTATGATTTTTGCATAATCCTTAATGAACCTCCTGTAGTACCCTGTGAAACCTAGAAATGAGCGTAGCGTCTTGACATTGGCGCCCAACGTGAATTTCTTTTACGGAGGCAGTGGCATCGTACGCCCACGTTTTACCACGTGGGTGATCACGTGATAACCGGATGACATGATCAGGGGAGATCACTCTGGAGCAACGACAACATGTGCTTCCGGTGATGGTGTTTGCTGTTCGTCAACTGTTTTCGTCTCGTTACTTCGTCATGACTGTGTGATTTATTGATTATCATCGTCCTGTCATCGTTTCTTCGTCGTCCATGGTTCGTTTCCTGCTGTCGCCGATGGATTAATTGTAACATTTTCTGTGTCGTCCAGTGCGGATCCGTTTCCAGTGGTTGTTGACATTTTTCGTTCGCGTTTTATATGAACTGACTTTAGATTTAATTGCTAGATATCTTGTCATTTGAACATTTGTAACACTGTGATACTATTGATTATTCATTTATTTCATGTTTGATGTTTATTTTCAGGTGTTTATATCTTGTCAGTCTATAATTGTAGACATAAATCAAATCAGTGAATTTTAAACATTTAGGGTAAAATATATTATTAAATGTAAATGTAAAAATAACGCCGATATTCCAATATATTTAAATATATCGCGTAAATCGGTTTATTTATTAAGGAATTTAAACATTTACAATATTTAAACATATATTTCTTAAGTTTAAACTTAACTGTGATACTTATTTACAAAACTATAAGATATTTATATCTTGCATGCTTGCTTCCCAGCTAACAATTCTGAACCACTAACCTTGCACACATTGCACTGCACTGTAGCGGAAGGGGAATACTAAGAAGGCTGAGAGTGGGAGGAAGATGCCAGAGATGGGTTCGTAATTGGTGTATCTGTCCTTTGTGTTTTATGTCAGCGCAGTGTATTTTATATTCTAATAACTTAGATATTGTCCCTACTCATACTATTTTTGTATGTTGTAGTTACAGTTACAGTTGTAGGTTTAGTATCATTTTGTATTCTTATACTCTGAAACTGTCAATAGGTTATGAGTTGTAGTAAGCTCCAGAAATTTATTGATAAAGCTGTTCCTAATGTTACTATAAGGAAGAAACCTATACTTCTTACTAGTAGTAAGGGATTTTACCTGAAAAGGCATTTGGATTTGCTACAGCACTTAGACTGTAGTCTTGAGTTCCATTACCAACCAGGTGGTCGCTTTATACATTTCCTTCGCTGGTTGGAAACTGAACTTCCAATTAGGGTTAGTTCATATCCAAATATTGTTTTATATGTGTGGTTAGGTACATGTGACCTCACAGTAAAGCAAGGGAAATTCATTAGTTTACGACATCAGACTTCTATATCTGCTAGTTCGGATTTGCAGTTTGAAATTAACAAGTTTATTTCCATAGTGTCCCAATTTCCTACTGTACAGTTATTATTTTTGGAAATCCCCTCATACTCTATACAAGAGTGGAATAAATCCAAGGGGCATCCAAACCCTGATTCATTCCGAACTCAAGATCTCATTCTAAATGAGAGAGTGTTGGAATTGAACAGCTTCCTGACAGAGGTCAATACTAGATCTCAAGTCTGTTCACCTCATCTTAGGTTAGACTTAGTTAGGTACAGGAAGTCGAGAAACTAGGATAAGTCCCGGATCTCATTGAATTTTAGTCTGTACAAGGATGGGATCCATCCTAGTCCTCTACTAGCTAGGTGTTGGATGAAAAGACTTGTTGTTTCAATTTGTAATTATTGTGTGTAAATATCATACATACAATTCTACATACTTGTATGCAGTTGTCTTGTATTCCTCGTAGGTAGGGATTGTCCCAATCACTTGGATACTTGATATATTCACTGCTTAGTTCATTGTTTACATATATTAATTTGTAGTTTTTATATTTGTATTTAGTCTGAGATGGCAGACTCAAAGCCACCAGCAGGAACCTCCAACTTGGAGCAGGCAGACTATGACCTCATGGCTAGCCTTCTGCGCCAGAATAGTGACTATGTCCTATTTACCAAGATGGAGTATGATAGCATGCTGAGTGTAAGAGATCCTGGCTCTATCAAAACTCCTGCTGTGTCACAAGCTCCTGTTAATGTTAAATCTGCGAGCAGTGACAAAGGTATGGTAGGGGCCCAAGGTTCATTAAAATTTGATTTCGCTGGACTTGGGGATGGGGGGAATACCAGTACTCCTTTACCTCCTATATCTAATGATTCTCCATTTTCGGGTCTGGGGGGAGGATATGGGGTTCCTCTAACTCCATCGCTGAATAGGGATACACACCTTTTACCCCAGGTTCCGAAAATCTCCTCATTTTCAGGAGATGAGTCACCTCAACGTGGTGAAACCACATATGAGGGATGGCGATACGAGGTCAGGTGTCTAGCATCTGACAGCACCCTGTCCGAAGAGCTTGTTCTTCAGGCTATAAGGAAATCACTCAGGGGTATCGCTCGTCAGACTCTTATACCTTTAGGTCCTATGGCAACTTTGGATGAAGTTCTGAAAAAGTTGGACACCTTCTTTGGTAATGTAGCTTCTAATGAAGTTGTATTACAGCAGTTCTATTCTGCTACACAGAAAGAAGGTGAATCTGTCACCGCATTCGGGTGCAGACTAGAAGCACTGTTGCAGCTTGCCATAAACAGTGGACATGTAAGCCCTTCAGGCAGGGATGACATGATCCGATCCAAATTTTGGACTGGCTTGCGCTGCGACAGATTGAAAGGCCAGACGCGTCACAAGTATGACTCTATTAAGTCATACGACTTGCTGTTGAGGGAGGTTAGAGCGGTAGACCTAGAGCTCAACCCAGCACAGAAAGCGGCCAATAAGCCTACAAAGGCTAAAGCCCAACACAGCCCTATACAAGTTTCGGAGAGTGATAAAAAGCTTGACAAGCTCAGTGAGCAGGTAAGTGCCTTGATGAGCAAAATCAAGTCTCTCGAAAAGAAACTTGAGGGTACTGGTAAGTCTGGGGCATACCAAAATAAAGGTAATGCTGGACGCGGCAATACTTACCAGAAACAAAAAAATGGTAATACCCAGAAGTCCTCAACAGGTAAGTCTGAGCCAAAAGAGTAACCTACCCTGTTGTAGGGCAAATGGGGGATGGTGAAGGTAGGAATGGCCCAAGTAACAATACCGCTACAGACAGTACCCTGTATGAACGAATGGTTGGTAGCTCAAATATTGACCAGATCATAATAGGGGTGAAGACACATTCTGCTCTCATTGATAGTGGCTCTATGATCACTTGCATTTCGGAGAATTGTTATAAATCTCTGAACCCCAGGCCTGTTCTGATGGATATCAAAGATTTTGATCTTCAGGTATTCGGAGCATGTGGGTCCAAGTTACCATACTTGGGATATATTGAAGCAGATGTCAGTATTCCATTTCTGTCTGATTGCGTGATGTGTGTACCTATATTGGTAACACCGATGACCAACTATAACAGACAAGTTCCTGTTATTGTTGGCACAAATATTATACGTATGTGTAGGGATATACAACAGGCTAGCTCTGATTCTACTTTTCCAGATGCTTGGCAGTCTGCTGTTGACAGTTTGTGTGTCAATAATCCCATGGTGGTGAAATCTGCCAATACATACCCAGTGTCCATAGGTCCAAACCAGGTAAAGACTGTCCATGGGTTGGTACGCAAGGTGGGGAACTTTAGTACAGCTGTGACAGAACAGGACAGCTCACTGCAATCCGGGAACCTGGTGGTATGTCCAAGGGTAGTGTCGCTGGAATGCGCACCTGGTAGACTCAAACGTATACCAGTCCGGATCTGTAATCTGTCTACAGAGTCAATTACTATCTCTCCAAAATCACCTTTGTGTACTCTAACAGATGTAAAGGTAATGGACAGGTGGTCCCCAGAACCCTCTGACAAAGATGATACTGAATCCTCTAAGGATCAGGTGGAGGGGGAATGGTGGGACAAACTGGGGGTCTCAGTAAACAAGGGCAACCTCTCTCCTGAACAGTTGGAGAGAGCATACCAGATACTGGGCAAGTGGCAGCATATTTTCTCCACATCCTCAAAGGATTTGGGAAAGACAGACTTGGTGCAACACGAGATAAAACCATTAAGGATGCCTACACCCTACCTAGGTGGAGGAAACCTTGGACTCCTTAATTGGATCAAGATACTTCAGTAAGCTGGACCTGA
Organism: Pecten maximus; assembly: GCF_902652985.1. NCBI lineage: Eukaryota > Metazoa > Mollusca > Bivalvia > Pectinida > Pectinidae > Pecten > Pecten maximus. The sequence continues at coordinate 90,172 of NW_022979579.1, forward strand.
GGTCCGGATACTGGCAAGTCGAGATCAAGGAGGAGGACAAGGCAAAGACAGCTTTTTCTATCGGACCACTAGGTTTCTTTGAATGTAACCGCATGGCATTTGGTCTAACTAATGCGCCAGCAACTTTTCAAAGATTGATGCAAGCTTGTATGGGTGAAAGCCATCTTAAGGAATGTTTAATTTTCCTGGATGGCATTCTCATATTTTCAGACACCTTTGAGGAACACCTCAAAAGACTGGAGGGTGTGTTTGAACGGCTTGAAAAACACGGCTTAAAGCTAAAGCCCTCCAAATGTGAATTCTTTAAGTCTCAAGTGTGCTATCTGGGGCACATTGTTTCTGAGGAAGGAATTCAAACTGACCCAGATAAACTTGCGGCGTTGAAGACATGGCCAGAACCTGTCAATGTCAAGACGCTACGCTCATTTCTAGGTTTCACAGGGTACTACAGGAGGTTCATTAAGGATTATGCAAAAATCATAAAACCTTTAAATGATCTTCTTGTTGGACACTGTACCCACAAAAATGTTAAGGGGCCAAAGAAAAAGATTCCCTGGGTATGGGGGGATAGTCAGCAGAAGGCTTTCGATACCATAGTCAGTCTTCTAGCTTCTCCACCTGTGTTAGCATATGCAGACTTCACTAAGCCTTTCATTGTTAACACAGATGCCTCTGTAGAAGGTTTAGGTGCTGTGCTGTACCAGAATCAAGGGGGCCATGAAAGGGTGATTGCGTTTGCCAGTCGAGGTTTACGTCCGAGTGAAAGAAACTATCCAGCTCATAAGTTGGAATTTCTTTGTCTCAAATGGGCACTCACTGACAAGTTCCATGATTACCTGTATGGCAACACTTTTGAGGTACGTACAGATAACAACCCTCTAACCTATGTGACGACCACAGCGAAGCTGGACGCAGTAGGTCATAGGTGGTTAGCCTCACTCTCAAACTATAACTTTAAATTAGTTTATAGAGCGGGCCGTCTCAATGGGGATGCTGACGGGTTGTCAAGACGACCGTATCAGCAAGAGGAAGTTTTCCCAGATGTAGTGAGAGCAGTTACCTGTGCTTCTTTGTCCACTAGGGAGGAGTTGCCTTTAGCAGAAACTGTGGTACTCTCAAATACATCATCCCTAGAACCGGAGAACAACACCCTAAATATAGGGAATGTAAAACTCTCTGGTGTGGATTGGGAAAAACAACAGTCCTTAGATAAACATCTTAGGAGGGTGATAGATTTTGTCAGGGAGGGGATTCGACCTGATAAAAAGATATTGAAACACGAACCTGAGGAGGTGTGTCAATATATGCGGGAGTGGCGGCTGTTGAGGCTGCTTAAGGGTGTTCTGTATAGAAACACCACAGTAGATGGTGACCCTGTTCAACAGTTGGTCATTCCCAAGGCATATAGGGAGAAAGTCCTCAGGGGAGTGCATGAAGATGTCGGTCATCAGGGACGTGACCGTACAAACTGGTTGGCAAGGCGAAGGTTTTTCTGGCCAGGCCTTGATGCTGAGGTGAATAGTTGGGTTGAAAGCTGTGGTAGGTGTGTTCGTAGACAAACCCCTACTGTCCCAAGTGCAGAGTTAGTCAATATCCAAAGTTCCCGTCCAATGGAGCTTCTCTGCATTGACTATTTGACCTTAGAAAGGTCAAAGGGGGGCTACGAAAACGTGCTTGTTATCACTGACCATTTCACCCGCTATGCCCAAGCAATTCCAACCAGGAACCAATTAGCGAGTACCACCGCCAGGGTGTTGTACGAACAATTTATGGTCCACTACAGCTTTCCTGCCCGTATTCATAGTGACCAGGGCAGGAATTTTGAAAGCAAAGTTATCAAAGAACTTTGCAAGATAGCTGGAGTGGAGAAAACCAGAACTACCCCTTACCATCCTATGGGCAATGGCATGGTCGAACGGTTCAACCAAACACTGTTGAAAATGTTAGGTACTATGGAGGAAGAACAAAAATCCAGTTGGAAATCCTATGTGGCTCCTCTTGTTCATGCATACAATGCAACAAAACATGAGACCACAGGATATTCTCCTCATTACTTAATGTTTGGTTGGCACCCGAGACTTGGTGTAGATGCATTTCTTGGCATCGATACCAGTTCTGAGACTGTAGGGAGTCGTCAGAATTATGCCCAGAAACTTAAGCGTGGGTTAGACTTTGCCTACAAAGCTGCCTCGGCTGAAAGTGAAAGAAAGGGTAAGCGGTACAAAGATAGGTATGATAGGGGGGTTAGAGAAGCTACCTTAGAAGTAGGAGACCGGGTTCTGATGAGGAATGTTGGTATATGTGGCAAGCAAAAGTTGGCAGATAAATGGGCTAAGGAACCCTACATTATCCTTAGTGTGCCAAATGTTGATATGCCTGTATACAAGATCCAGAAAGAGTCGGGAAAGGGACCTATAAAAACTGTACATAGGAACCTGCTCCTCCCTTTCATGTGGTTACCCAGAACAGCGGGTGCCCAGGAACCAAGGGAGACAACCCGAAATCATCAGAATGCCGGAATAGAGTTAGTTGAGAGTTCCTCCTCAACTACTGATTCTGATAGCTCAGATGAGGATGGGAGTCAAACACCCAGATATGTTATTCCTGCTAGGAGACCCAGACGCACTGTTGCTGAGTCGCGACAGCCAGTGCAACCACATACTGTTGGTTCAGGGGATTCTCCGAAACAGGGTAATAAGGGTGTGTGTCGAAATTCCAACACTGCAGGCAGTGAAGGTCAGACACAAGACTCGATACCAGCTGTAAGGCCCAGGCGAGTCTGTAAATCTCCTAACTTGTATGGGGAATGGCTCATGGGAACCTTGGTACCGTCCAATTCTGGAGCTGAAGTCTACGTCTAGATACTCAGAGCAGTGGGAGAATGTCGTGGTGGACAAAGTTTACTTCAAATTGTGAAATTAATATTTAATCTCTACAGCTACTTGTGTGTATTACCTTATGGTTTACCATTAAATAAGTAGAAACTGTAGCATAATTGTAATTTACATTCAATTATAAAGTAAAAGATTAATATTCACATCAGGAAAGCTTTGTTCCACATGGCAGAGGAGAAAATCTCTAAGTAGTTATGGAATTTATAATTATATTACCTTGGGACACTGGCCAAGGTGATAATTTCATTTTATACAGATGTTAATTTTAGATTTTTCATTCTATAGTGTTATATGAGCAGTTATCTTGTATTCCTCGTAGGTAGGGATTGCCCCAATCACTTGGATATTAGATAATTAGCTGCTCTTTCTTTTATATTATTAGTAGATTCAACCATTGTGGTTGATATATTAGTTTAAATGCCAGGAGTCATTTTCCTTTGCAGGGGAGAATGTCACGGTGGTCAAACTTTAATAGTCTGACCAACACCTGTACATGTAAAGTGTGTATAGATACTTGCGCTGTGTATCGTGTATAATGTTTGTACAAGTCCCTGTGTCATATAATGTCCTATGTACCTGTGTATATAGTTGTTATGGTGACGTATGAGAGGTAAGCGCAAGGATTGGTTGAGTTTGTCACTTTGACCCTGCATGACCCTATACCCGTGCACGTGGAAAACCTTACCTGGGCCTTGCCCAGGTGAGTGCAGCCACAACGGCTATAGATCCCACACAAGCCACACGTCCGGTATAAGCCTGTGTGCTTTATGGCCACAGTGCTTCTAGGTAACTTTATTTAATTTAAAATAATAATATAAATACATATTTAATGTATTTTAGCTATTTGATATATAAAATACATTGAACTAATATATTTGCATTTTAAATATCTTGCCCTTAATATGTTAAAATATTTAACATATGACATACACGTGGTGGGGCTCCATAGGGTCAAAGCTATTGTAAAAATAATGTATTATAATTGTTAATTGTAAAAGTGTAACTCTGGAATAAAATAGAATATAATATAAACATATATAATATACCTAAATGAATATTTAATGCGTTAAGTATTAAATAATGTAATTGTCGGCATCGTTCACACGTGTCCGTATGCATTTTGGGTATTGTTCTTTATATTTCAGGTCACTGTCTTCGTGTGTCTGTTTTTATGTCCAATAAACTGTTTTATATGTTAAACATCGTTGGTGCATAATTTAAGAAGATAATCCACATATTTATAATACTCGTGTGACAGATACTTCTCGGAGAACTCTACCGAGGGTGCTGATCCAAATATGGTATCCGTAACAATATATGGATGAAGCTACACCGACAAAAAAATCTTTACCAGAGATCTTTAGTCATTTTTTTTTTGTGAAAGTATTGTGATGAATGTGTATGTTATTTTGTATAAATAATCAATTTCAGAATGTTTTGCCTTACTAACCGAGGTAAATAACCTCGCTCTTTTTATCTGTTGTGTGGGGAATCCCTTATCGTGTGGCAGAAACTGTTTCTTTTACATTATTTAATGGAAAAAAGGCCACCTAATTATCGCACGACATGGTTAAAATATTCGCGATGTGAACAGGTAGAGTCTGGTCACAGTGGGTAGGCGCGGACCTACACTAATGTACTGTTCTGTTGTTGATGTGAGGCTGAGTTTGGGGACTCGCTTACATGGCGATGAATATCAACGGACATAAAACACGTCTTGTTCCAAGTCGTTTATAATGTATATCATGTTATTTTACATAGAGAGCTCCAATAAAGGGAATGAACTCTTACAGTTTGGGTTCCAAATTATCTCCCTCTAGACCATATGAATTTACTGTAACAAGCTATTATATAATCTCATCACATCCATGCAACCATATACATAACACAACGTCACAAAAAATAATTGGCATAAAAAAAATACCTCTCACGAGTATTACCCGTCCCACAGCTCCTTGACCCTAAGGATATGTAGACGTGGGATGGGTCATACTCAGGAGAGGCTATTTATTTTATCTGACAATTATTTTTTGTAACGTAGGTCCGCGCCTACCCCCTGTGAGTCTATTTAACTTGAAGCTGTTATAAACAGATTCAGATTCAGATTATTTTATTTCCTTGTGTTACGAGACACATTGGAGAGTAGACATATACATATAAAATAATACAATAGTACTGATAGTGATGGACAATCATATCATTATATCAATCAAGAATATATATATCTTGATATAGAAGAACACATTACATGGTATATCGTTAAAAAATAGCACAATGCATTACATTTACTTAAATTCATATTAAATGATAATCACAGTATTTATGCACTGATATTTTAACATTCACTACGTTGACCACAAAATTTTCAGGACTTTTTTAAAAGAAATTCTTCATACAAATCCTCGATATAAGCCCCAGGATAAAATCTATATGAACGCTGACATATTTATTAAGTATAGATAATATTCATATACATTTATCATAAAAGCATAATAAAGTAATATAGTATAGAATATGTTTCATTGATAATACAAGCATGATATAGTATACTAGTACTATAGAAACGGTAAATAGTGCCAATCCTTACTTTAATTATATACATATACGATTTTACATATTAGCTTTATAAGGACCACTGATTTGTAGACAGGAAGTACACAGATATATACCTGATATAAAATTTAAATGAAAGTACAGGTCTGATATGTTTGTATCAACCTATCTTGAAGCAAAATTAGATATAATTATTTCGGCGCTTAAAACACAAAGATATGTATTTGCCTAACTTATTTAATTCTCCAATATTCCGGGTATTTAATAGAACACAAACACAACGTGTACATGATTGTAATTTCGACGGCATTTGTGACCCCATATCAGGTGTCGGAGTCTCAAGGTATCTTCGTGCTCGCCTCTTTTCGGTAGAAATGGCTCCATGCTTCTGTCGAGGGTCAAAGTAAATAAAAGCCAAAGAGCAAATTTTAAGGATTAATGAGTATAATTTACACATTAAAGTGGAAAATTTAGAGATTAAAGTGTATAATTTACACATTAAAGTGTATAATTTAGAGATTAAAGTGTATAATTTGCACATTAAAGTGTAAAATGTTCAGATTAAAGTGTATAATTTAGAGATTAAAGTGTATAATTTACACATTAAAGTGTATAATTTACACATTAAAGTGTATAATTTACACATTAAAGTGTATAATTTACAGATTAAAGTGTATAATTTACACATTAAAGTGTATAATTTACACATTAAAGTGTATAATTTACAGATTAAAGTGTAAAATTTAGAGATTAAAGTGTAAAATTTACACATTAAAGTGTATAATTTACACATTAAAGTGTAAAATTTACAGATTTAAGTGTATAATTTACACATTAAAGTGTATAATTTACACACTAAAGTGTATAATTTACAGATTAAAGTGTATAATTTACACATTAAAGTGTAAAATTTACAGATTAAAGTGTATAATTTACAGATTAAAGTGTATAATTTACACATTAAAGTGTAAAATTTAGAGATTAAAGGGTAAAATTTACAGATTAAAGTGTATAATTTACACATTAAAGTGTAAAATTTACAGATTAAAGTGTATAATTTACAGATTAAAGTGTATAATTTACACATTAAAGTGTAAAATTTACACATTAAAGTGTATAATTTACAGATTAAAGTGTAAAATTTAGAGATTAAAGTGTATAATTTACACATTAAAGTGTATAATTTACACATTAAAGTGTATAATGTACACATTAAAGTGTATAATTTACACACTAAAGTGTATAATTTACACATTAAAGTGTATAATTTACACATTAAAGTGTATAATTTACACATTAAAGTGTATAATTTACAGATTAAAGTGTATAATTTACAGATTAAAGTGTATAATTTTCAGATTAAAGTGTATAATTTACACATTAAAGTGTAAAGTGTATAATTTACAGATTAAAGTGTATAATTTTCAGATTAAAGTGTATAATTTACACATTAAAGTGTATAATTTAGAGATTAAAGTGTATAATTTACAGACTAAAGTGTATAATTTACAGATTAAAGTGTATAATTTACAGATTAAAGTGTATAATTTACACATTAAAGTGTATAATTTACAGACTAAAGTGTATAATTTACACACTAAAGTGTATAATTTACAGATTAAAGTGTATAATTTACACACTAAAGTGTATAATTTACACATTTAAGTGTAAAATTTTCAGATTAAAGTGTATAATTTACAGATTAAAGTGTATAATTTACACATTAAAGTGTAAAATTTACAGATTTAAGTGTATAATTTACACATTAAAGTGTATAATTTACACATTAAAGTGTATAATTTATACATTAAAGTGTATAATTTACAGATTAAAGTGTATAATTTACAGATTAAAGTGTATAATTTTCAGATTAAAGTGTATAATTTACAGATTAAAGTGTATAATTTTCAGATTAAAGTGTATAATTTACACATTAAAGTGTAAAATTTTCAGATTAAAGTGTATAATTTAGAGATTAAAGTGTATAATTTACACATTAAAGTGTATAATTTACAGATTAAAGTGTAAAATTTACAGACTAAAGTGTATAATTTACAGATTAAAGTGTATAATTTACACACTAAAGTGTATAATTTACACACTAAAGTGTATAATTTACAGATTAAAGTGTATAATTTTCAGATTAAAGTGTATAATTTACACATTAAAGTGTAAAATTTTCAGATTAAAGTATATAATTTACAGATTAAAGTGTATAATTTTCAGATTAAAGTGTATAATTTACACATTAAAGTGTAATATTTTCAGATTAAAGTGTATAATTTACAGATTAAAGTGTATAATTTACACATTAAAGTGTAAAATTTTCAGATTAAAGTGTATAATTTACACATTAAAGTGTATAATTTAGAGATTAAAGTGTATAATTTACAGATTAAAGTGTATAATTTACACATTAAAGTGTATAATTTACCGATTAAAGTGTATAATTTACACATTAAAGTGTATAATTTAGAGATTAAAGTGTATAATTTACAGATTAAAGTGTATAATTTAGAGATTAAAGTGTATAATTTACACATTAAAGTGTATAATTTACAGATTAAAGTGTATAATTTAGAGATTAAAGTGTATAATTTACAGATTAAAGTGTATAATTTAGAGATTAAAGTGTATAATTTACACATTAAAGTGTATAATTTACAGATTAAAGTGTATAATTTACAGACTAAAGTGTATAATTTACAGATTAAAGTGTATAATTTACACACTAAAGTGTATAATTTACACACTAAAGTGTATAATTTACAGATTAAAGTGTATAATTTTCAGATTAAAGTGTATAATTTACACATTAAAGTGTAAAATTTTCAGATTAAAGTATATAATTTACAGATTAAAGTGTATAATTTTCAGATTAAAGTGTATAATTTACACATTAAAGTGTAATATTTTCAGATTAAAGTGTATAATTTACAGATTAAAGTGTATAATTTACAGATTAAAGTGTAAAATTTTCAGATTAAAGTGTATAATTTACACATTAAAGTGTATAATTTAGAGATTAAAGTGTATAATTTACAGATTAAAGTGTATAATTTACACACTAAAGTGTATAATTTACAGATTAAAGTGTAAAATTTACAGATTAAAGTGTATAATTTACAGATTAAAGTGTATAATTTACACACTAAAGTGTATAATTTACAGATTAACTCTTTACGTACTCATTCAAATTTCGCGGTCGCTACCGGAAGTGAATGCTGGGTAGGTCCTTTGTGTATTGGAGCATATGGCTATCACATCAGACGTCGATAAAACGATCTTTTACTGATCTTTTACTGTTGTATAATGCTTAATATTAAATGAAGTTTATCATATGGAACAAGTACTGAGTACGGAAACTCTTTTACCCAATTTTTCCTTTAAAATACGGCGAAATCACCAGGCAGAATCGCGGGAAATGACATGTTAATCGGCACATGTGTCACACATGTGCAAGAAATCACGCAGCCAAAACATCGTTTTTTCGGTGTGTAAAAATATTTTACGTATTTCTTACTTATTTTGATGATAAACGTTACTCAATTATATATATATTATCGTTTTTAATTGTTTTATTGTGTTTAACACCTCAACAATCTCGCAGAAAACGAAAGTAAATTTGAGGCCGCCATTTTGTAGCTATGTAAACAGCTCGGCATGAACCGGCGGAATTCTTTGAAATAGACAATCTTAACGAATGAATTATGCTTCTGGTACGTAAAACATACCATCAATACAATATTTACATTGCTTTTTATTTCTTAAAAACATCATTTCCGTGTCAATTCCTTCGTATGACTATGCTAAACCAGCAAGTAATATCAACATCTTTCGCGATGTTTTACGACGATTTGAGTCGTCACAAAGGATGGAAGGCATGTTAATTGTGACGTGTGTAGTCGTCATGAAGGATACAAGAGCACATTTTTGTGACGTCTGTAGTCGTCGTGAGTACGGAAAGAGTTAAAGTGTATAATTTTCAGATTAAAGTGTATAATTTACATATTAAAGTGTAAAATTTTCAGATTAAAGTGTATAATTTACAGATTAAAGTGTATAATTTACACATTAAAGTGTAAAATTTTCAGATTAAAGTGTATAATTTACAGATTAAAGTGTATAATTTACAGATTAAAGTGTATAATTTACAGATTAAAGTGTATAATTTACAGATTAAAGTGTATAATTTACAGAATAAAGTGTATAATTTACACATTAAAGTGTAAAATTTTCACATTAAAGTGTATAATTTACACATTAAAGTGTAAAATTTACAGATTAAAGTGTATAATTTACACATTAAAGTGTATAATTTACAGATTAAAGTGTATAATTTACACACTAAAGTGTATAATTTACACACTAAAGTGTATAATTTACACATTAAAGTGTATAATTTACACATTAAAGTGTAAAATTTACACATTAAAGTGTATAATTTACACATTAAAGTGTATAATTTACAGATTAAAGTGTATAATTTACACATTAAAGTGTATAATTTACAGATTAAAGTGTATAATTTACACATTAAAGTGTATAATTTACACATTAAAGTGTATAATTTACTCATTAAAGTGTATAATTTACAGATTAAAGTGTATAATTTACAGATTAAAGTGTATAATTTACACATTAAAGTGTAAAATTTACACATTAAAGTATATAATTTAGAGATTAAAGTGTATAATTTACACATTAAAGTGTATAATTTACACATTAAAGTGTATAATTTACACATTAAAGTGTATAATTTACAGATTAAAGTGTAAAATTTACAGATTAAAGTGTATAATTTACACATTAAAGTGTATAATTTACAGATTAAAGTGTATAATTTACACATTAAAGTGTAAAATTTACACATTAAACTGTATAATTTACACATTAAAGTGTATAATTTACACATTAAAGTGTATAATTTACACACTAAAGTGTATAATTTACACATTAAAGTGTATAATTTACAAACTAAAGTGTATAATTTACACATTAAAGTGTAAAATTTACAGATTAAAGTGTATAATTTACACACTAAAGTGTATAATTTACAGATTAAAGTGTAAAATTTAGAGATTAAAGTGTAAAATTTACACATTAAAGTGTGGAAATCAAAAATAAAAAAGTTTAAATGTGGCCCTAATACGCTTTCGTAGCTATAGACTAAACAAAAGATAAATAAATATAAGCAAACATTCGCAGCGAGGTTTTGTGGAATAAACTGTTCACTCATCCTCACAAGAATGTGAAGCGAGTATGGACACAAGCACGCGCAGACACACGACGAGAATATGAAGATCAGTTTTAATTTGCTTGTATTTAGTTTCTTTATCACATCTCGTGCCTTGATTTTATCTCTCCTTATCCTTCATTATTCGCTCTTCTTTTTCCACGAACTTAACACCTTGTCAAATGTAATTAGAGAGAGAGAGAGAGAGAGAGAGAGAGAGAGAGAGAGAGAGAGAGAGAGAGAGAGAGAGAGAGAGAGAGAGAGATGGAGAGAGAGAGAGAAAAAGAGAGAGAGAGAGAGAGAGAGAGAGAGAGAGAGAGAGAGAGAGAGAGAGAGAGAGAGAGGGGGGGGGGGGGGGGGGGGAGGGGAGAGTCCGAGTCTGTTTGTTGTACTATCTTCCACGGATACATCTTTATTTCCATATAGTAAGACACGGTGTTGAACTCGGTTTTTATAGCTCACGATTTGTTTTGCCGTATACCGACGTAAACAATTGGATTTAATTTTAAATCACGTATCCACCATATCCACCTGATCTGTTACTGGTAGTACAAACATCCTCTATAAACACCATATACGTTCTCGGGATACAAATTAATAGTGATCAACTTTGATTTAATGAATCCTGACTCTGTCAAGTTCCCATGGGAAGGGGTCAATTGATTTTAATTATTTATTACACAAACGTAGAAAATAAGGAATAAGCTCGCGTTTGTATACAAACTATGGCTTCCTTGTCCATAACACAGACGGAGACGGTGGAACTTGCTTCGCTATTAATCTATTCACAGATATAAACCTCAGTTTGTGCACGCACGTGTGTTGACATTTCAAAATATATACAACTTTATTTGAACAATTCATCCGTAATTAAGATATTTCAAATAATCCGTACTGTTTCAATGTTACATTTCTCAACCATTAGTAAAGTACAGCTGTAAAGAAAGAAAGAAAGAAAGAAATTCCTGTTTATGATCATGGCTTTTTTGTAATGCTCTTTTCTGACAATACAAAACACTATCATACATTTGATATATACGTATGTACACATTTTGCTTAATAATTTGAAACGCCATTCACTGGAATATTCAATAGAATACATGCTAAAATTAAGATGTGGTTGGCACGCTAAAATGCTAGAGCTGCGGTCGATTTTATGATGATTGCACGTGAAACGTCGTCAGAAATTGACATTGAAAATACGTAGAAAATTTGCGTCAGATAGGATTCCTGACGTCAAACATCACCAGCGTAAGGGCTATCTTTGTTTGACGTCATGTGACGACGTCATAATTACGGTGACGTTGGCACTTTTGAAATTCGGGGTGACAGCGAAAGGGTCGTATAAGGATCTTTCAAATTGAGGAAAATTCATTATTTTCGGCAACAAAAGAGGATAGCATTTAATTTTAAAACAAAATCACTCTCTACACTAGCGCTACGGTCGCGTATGTGTTGTCTCTGTGTGTCCGAACCTTTTATAGTTTTGTTTTATGTATTTATCTATATTTTCACTGCATTTATATTAAGTAATAAATTAATTGAATTGAAAAACTCGTATCAAAGTGTTGATTTATGTACAAGTAAACAGATCAAGAATTCTGAACACAGATTGACCAGGTTATGAATAGACCCCTATAGGGCTAATTATAAAAAGGAGAAACTGACCAGGTGTGGTGACTAACACACCTGAGCCCGATGACTCCTAATCAAGTGTATATCCATGGCCATCAGGTGAAGTTGATGGTGGCGGGGAGGGGGATTAGTACCCATGGCAACAAGTTAGGGGGACAATTAATTCAAGTACATGTACATGTCTGGCAAGTCTATATATAACAATCACTGGTTCATATTACTGGTGTGTAAGCATTGACGATTTGTTTAACCCTCAGAGTGCCACAGGGCCTATTTATAGGCTCTATACTACTACCGTTGAGTGCCAGAGAGCCTATTTGTAGGCTCTCCGAAATCCGACCGTTCAACAATACCAATGACGTCATCGACAAATTAAATAACGTCATAGACGGCGTTTCCGTGTCTCGGCATACCAGCTGGGCGGAATAATGGCGGCGCGATTGTTGTTTGCTCCTTGGTTTCGACCTTATCCTCCTGAGAACCGTGACTTCATCCAACCATGTTTGGAACCTCCGGGACCAACCGATATGCCTCCAAGGAATTCACCTCCAATTGCATATTTCTTGCTTTTCTTTTTCGTTAATTTATTACGGAAATGCGTCTTGGAAACAAACAGGTAACGCACGCAATCTGATAGTTTCAATGACATTTTTGAACTGTGGTACATACTTGTTATATACTTATACTGAATAACATTTATATCAACTACGAACTGTAATTATTACTGTACTTACAGTGATATTGTCTTACAGTGTTTTATATTCGTGTGCATCGAAACAATGATTGAACATTACAGGTAAAAGTTTTTGGATTTTGTTATATCGAGGCACACAACGTTAGAAGGGCTCAGGTGAACTTTTATTGTATAATGACGAATTAACCGATTTGTATGGATAAGGTCTAGCACATAAGTACCTATTGATAACTCAAGACTCCAGGGGTACCATGTGTACATCCTTAATACATGGATACAGAAGCAATGAACAAATAGTTATCTTTGAAATCAGACATTGTTCGGTTTTTTTTTGATAAAACGTAGGTTCTGTATCTTTGTTCCGTGGGCGTTATCGTTTTGATAATGATGGCAGATAAATATGATCGTGGTGACAACTTATCGGCAATTGTGGAAGGAATATGGCTGTGATTTTAGTCGATTTTAGTACAGTGACGCTGTTCATTGATGCAGATTGTTACCCCTAGACTCAGTGTTCCATTGTTCTCTACAACTGACGCTACATGTATGTTACATGAAAAAAATAACCTGAAATTACCGGTTCTTATTTTTTTAAGTGTTTTCTTACAGTCGTTCATTAATCTGAAAATTTCTAAAACGTTACTCTACACAATTTCTGATTAATTTGAAATAAAGACGAACTGTTCCATGCTTCAAGTATTTTGTTTAAACCCCATAATAAAGTATATGCAATGTACCTTTGATATAAGTACACAAAGTCATTCACATCCGTCCCGCTGTCTAGCCCCGCTCCATCCCGCCCGTCCATCTCTTATCAATCGAGTCCCGCTCCGTCCCGCCCGTCCCTCTTTTATCAGTCGAGTCCTGCTCCATCCCGCTCCGTCCCTCTCTTATCAATCGCCCCGCTCCATCCCGCCCGTCCATCTCTTATCAATCGAGTCCCGCTCCGTCCCGCCCGTCCCTCTTTTATCAGTCGAGTCCTGCTCCATCCCGCCCGTCCCTCTTTTATCAGTCGAGTCCTGCTCCATCCCGCCCGTCCCTCTCTTATCAATCGAGTCCCGCTCCGTCCCTCTCTTATCAATCGAGTCCCGCTCCGTCCCTCTCTTATCAGTCGAGTCCCGCTCCGTCCCTCTTTTATCTGTTGAGTCCCGCTCCGTTCAACCCGTCCCTCTCTTATCAATCGAGTCCCGTTCCGTCCCTCTCTTATCAATCGAGTCCCGCTCCGTCCCGCCCGTCCATCTCCTATCTGTCGAGTCCCGTTCAACCCGTCCCTCTCTTATCAGTCGAGTCCCGCTCCGTCCCTCTTTTATCTGTCGAGTTCCGCTCCGTTCAACTCGTCCCTCTCTTATCTGTCTAGCCCCTCTCCATCCCGCCCGTCCATCTCTTATCAATCGAGTCCCGCTCCGTCCCTCTCTTATCAATCGAGTCCCGCTCCGTCCCGCCCGTCCCTCTTTTATCAGTCGAGTCCTTCTCCATCCTGCCCGTCCCTCTTTTATCAGTCGAGTCCTGCTCCATCCCGCCCGTCCATCTCTTATCTGTCGAGTCCCGCTCCGTCCCTCTCTTATCAGTCGAGTCCCGCTCCGTCCCTCTTTTATCTGTCGAGTTCCGCTCCGTTCAACCCGCCCCTCTCTTATCTGTCTAGCCCCGCTCCATCCCGCCCGTCTATCTCTTATCTGTCGAGTCCCGCTCCGTCCCGCTCCGTCCCGCCCGTCCCTCTCTTATCTGTCGAGTCCCGCTTCGTCTCTCTCTTATCTGTCGAGTCCCGCTCCGTCCCTCTCTTATCAGTCGAGTCCCGCTCCGTTCAGCCCGTCCATCTCTTATCAGTCGAGTTTCGCCCGTCCCGCCCGTCCCCCTCTTATCTGTCGAGTCCCGCTCTGTCCGTCTTATTAACATTTCTAACTTTTAATTTGTTTTACATAATTCAAATCATATGTTTGATTGATTCCCGTCTTTCTTTTAGATACGCCCGAACTCTATTGCGAGCAGCAGCAGCGACATTAGGACCGCATTGTCGAGGACATAAATGGTATCCCGTCTCACTGACAGAATTTAAAGCGTTTATAGGGATTATAATAAACATGGGAATGATTAAGAAGCCGTCCATCCATTCATATTGGTCGACAAAAGCAAGTCAACAAACACCATGGTTTCGTTCCGTTATGTCCAGAAATCGGTTTCAAAACATTTTGAATTACTTCCATACTGTCGAAAATTCAAAGATACCAAAACGGACCGATGCTTCCTATAACCCATGTGACAAATTTAAACATTTTGACCAACACGTGAACATGCTATTTAAACCCTCACAGAATCTTACCATCGACGAATCACTGATTAGTACGAAGAATACAACTGAAATAACTCATTATATTCCTTCGAAGCACTGCAAGTTCGGGGCCAAAGTTTGGATGTTTGTTGAGTCGGTAACTGGATATATATTGTAAATGTCAGTCTACCGGGGTCGCAGATATGATCCTGTTCCTGCTGGACAAACGCAGGGATCTTCTGTAGTATTTGAGTTATTGGAAGCGGCGGGATTGCTAAATAAAGGGTTTCATTTGATAACCGACAACTTTTTTTCCTCAATAGATCTTGCAAGAAGACTTTTTCAAGTTGGTACAAACTTTACTGGCACTTTACGAGCAAATAGCAGAGATCAACCGAATGCTATCAGAACACCTCATGCCAATGCTGGGCAATGTGTCTACATGCGAAAAAGGAACATATTATTGTGCGCATATAAAGAGCGACCAAACAGGAAAGCTGGCCGGCTTGTAACTAACTGTATGGCGGCGAGAAATGGTGTAAGGAAACCGGAAATCGTAGAGTTTTACAACAAAAATATGGGTGGTGTAGACTTAAATGACATGCTTACTCTAACTTATGACGACAACCGCAAAACCCTTAAATTATGGAAAAAAATTGTGTACAATGTCCTTCATAGGGTATTGTTAAATGTCTTTATATGTTATACTCAAAATACAGACCCTAATCAAAAGTTGAGCCGGGCGGCCTTCATTTAGGATATTGTGGACAGCCTTTGCAGTGAACAGTTAGAGGGAAGGGAAACCGAAAGACAACCGGCGGGAAGGTATCGCTTGATACACCTCCCGCAACATCAGCAGAAGGAGTGTGTCGTTTGTTCGCGGGTCAGGGGTAACGGGAGGCGCCGTGCAAGTACAGCATGTTCTAGGCGTCTCCGTGGAGTACAAGTACAGCATGCTCTAGGTGTTTCCGTGGAGTACAAGTACAGCATGTTCTAGGTGTCTCCGTGGAGTACAAGTACAGCATGTTCTAGGTGTCTCCGTGGTGTACAAGTACAGCATGTTCTAGGTGTCTCCGTGGAGTACAAGTACAGCATGGTCTAGGTGTCTCCGTGGAGTACAAGTACAGCATGCTCTAGGTGTCTCCCTGGAGTACAAGTACAGCATGTTCTAGGTGTCTCCGTTGAGTACAAGTACAGCATGCTCTAGGTGTCTCCGTGGAGTACAAGTACAGCATGGTCTAGGTGTCTCCATGGAGTACAAGTACAGCATATTCTAGGTGTCTCCGTGGAGTACAAGTACAGCATGTTCTAAGTGTCTCCGTGGAGTACAAGAACAGCATGTTCTAGGTGTCTTCGTGGAGTACAAGAACAGCATGTTCTAGGTGTCTCCGTGGAGATCAAGTACAGCATGTTCTAGGTGTCTCCGTGGAGATCAAGTACAGCATGTTCTAGGTGTCTCCGTTGAGTACAAGTACAGCATGTGCTAGTTGTTTCCGTGGAGTACAAGTACAGCATGTTCTAGGTGTTTCCGTGGAGTACAAGAACAGCATGTTCTAGGTGTCTCCGTTGAGTACAAGTACAGCATGTTCTAGGTGTCTCCGTGGAGTACAAGTACATCATGCTCTAGGTGTCTCCGTGGAGTAGAACTACAACATGTTCTAGGTGTCTCCGTGGAGTACAAGTACAGCATGCTCTAGGTGTCTCCGTGGAGTACAAGTACAGCATGCTCTAGGTGTCTCCGTGGAGTACATGCACAGCATGCTCTAGGTGTTTCCGTGGAGTACAAGTACAGCATGTTCTATGTGTCTCCGTGGAGTACAAGTACAGCATGTTCTAGGTGTCTCCGTGGAGTACAAGTACATCATGTTCTAGGCGTCTCTGTGGAGTACATGTACAGCATGTTCGATGTGTCTCCGTGGAGTACAAGTACAGCATGTTCTATGTGTTTCCGTGGAGTACAAGTACAGCATGCTCTAGGTGTCTCCTTGGAGTACAAGTACAGCATGTTCTAGGTGTCTCTGTGGAGTACAAGTACAGCATGTTCTAGGTGTCTCCGTGGAGTACAAGTACATCATGCTCTAGGTGTCTCCGTGGAGTAGAACTACAACATGTTCTAGGTGTCTCCGTGGAGTACAAGTACAGCATGCTCTAGGTGTCTCCGTGGAGTACAAGTACAGCATGCTCTAGGTGTCTCCGTGGAGTACATGCACAGCATGCTCTAGGTGTTTCCGTGGAGTACAAGTACAGCATGTTCTAGGTGTCTCCGTGGAGTACAAGTACAGCATGTTCTAGGTGTCTCCGTGGAGTACAAGTACATCATGCTCTAGGTGTCTCTGTGGAGTACATGTACAGCATGTTCTATGTGTCTCCGTGGAGTACAAGTACAGCATGTTCTAGGTGTTTCCGTGGAGTACAAGTACAGCATGCTCTAGGTGTCTCCTTGGAGTACAAGTACAGCATGTTCTAGGTGTCTCTGTGGAGTACAAGTACAGCATGTTCTAGGTGTCTCCGTGGAGTACAAGTACAGCATGTTCTAGGTGTTTCCGTGGAGTACATGTACAGCATGTTCTAGGTGTCTTCGTGGAGTACAAGTACAGCATGTTCTAGGTGTCTCCGTGGAGTAGAACTACAACATGTTCTAAGTGTCTCCGTGGAGTACAAGTACAGTATGTTCTAGGTGTCTCCGTAGAGTACAAGTACATCACGCTCTAGGTGTATCCGTGGAGTACAAGTACAGCATGCTCTAGGTGTCTCCGTGGAGTACAAGTACAGCATGCTCTAGGTGTTTCCGTGGAGTACAAGTACAGCATGTTCTAGGTGTCTCCGTGGAGTACAAGTACAGCATGTTCTAGGTGTATCCATGGCGTACAAGTACAGCATGCTCTAGGTGTCTCCGTGAAGTACAAGTACAGCATGTTATATGTGTCTCCGTGGAGTACAAGTACAGCATGTTCTAGGTGTCTCCGTGAAGTACAAGTGCAGCATGTTCTATGTGTCTCCGTGGAGTACAAGTACAGCATGTTCTAGGTGTTTCCGTGGAGTACAAGTACAGCATGTTCTAGGTGTCTCCGTGGAGTACAAGTACAGCATGTTCTAGGTGTCTCCGTGGAGTAGAACTACAACATGTTCTAGGTGTCTCCGTGGAGTACAAGTACAGCATGTTCTAGGTGTTGTCCGTGGAGTACAAGTACAGCATGCTCTAGGTGTCTCCGTGGAGTACAATTACATCATGCTCTAGGTGTCTCCGTGGAGTACAAGTACAGCATGTTCTAGGTGTCTCCGTGGAGTACAAGTACTGCATGTTCTAGGTGTCTCCGTGGAGTACAAGTACAGCATGCTCTAGGTGTCTCCGTGGAGTACAAGTACAGCATGTTCTAGGTGCAATCTAATTAAAATTAGACTTGTAATTTCCGTTCCTCTACGATACACTGCAATACAAGATCTAACGACACCCCGTAGGAGGTCATCTCAGCATGACCTTTGAGATTTATATATAAGCCAATGTTAATTGTTCAATGACGTCATCAGTCAACCAATGACAAACAGCCTTATACGAGTCTTCGGTTGCGTCTCCTTAGTATTGAAGACTCAAATCAGCGCTTGATTTGAAAAACGCAAAATTTCACCAACTTTGTTAGACTACTTAAATGGCTACGCTAATTATCAGGGCCCGGTTGTTCAAAACTATCGTTAAGCTAACGACATTGTTAACTTTAACGAGTCGTTAGCTTCTTAATCTGCGTTAGTTAACGACTGTGTTAAATGTTGTTGTTCAAACATATTTAACGCTGTCGTTAACTAACGCAAAATGTTAATCACTTAACAAGAAAAGTTAACACTAGCGACAGGTAGTTTCGCACTTTTTCCCACAATCCACTTGGATTCTGTGGCTGAAGATACCAAGATGGCTGCATAGCAGAGGGAAAGAAAACCAAATTTTACAAGCTCTGAGAGCAACTTGATTAGTAGCAGGGCTACAGAGATGCTGGACACCATCAGAGGCAGGCACTCTAATGATCTTTCTAATACCAGGAAGCAGGACTTCTGGAAATGTTTAACAGAAGAAGTGAATGCCGTGGGGGTAACCTGCAGGTCAGAAGATGAAGTTAGGAACCGCTGGCGGAACATGTCTCGCAGTGCGAAAGAGAAATTTACAAACCATCGCCTGGTGCGACAGAAGACTGGAGGAGGACCTCCCCCAGCTGCGTTGAGCGTACCTGATGAGCAGGTAGTTGATGCCATGCAGGACACGGCAGCTTACATTGGAGTCCCTGGTGGACAGGAGTCTGCTGTTACACAGCTTGATGGTATGTTTATAAATATTTAATTGTCTGAACATTTATGAAACTGAATATGTCATCATGGATATCAATTTTTCTTTTCAGAATGTTCATAGGATATTACTTTTTTACAGTGATCATTTTATGTTTCACAACACCCATCATTCAACAATTAACATTTGACTGATTATTCATCATTTCCCAGTGTTTTTGCTATGTACTGAATTACAAAATATTCTTTTTATTTGTCAATGTATACTTAAAATATGTACTCGCAACCGCATCGCATCCGACACTGATGTGTTTAATATAAACATTTATGAATGGGTTCTGGTGACTCACTGTGGTTTATTTACGGATTTACACAATAAAGTCATTATTTTAATTAGAAAAGGAAAATTTCTTCCCAAAAAAATAGTTTGTTCCATTTCATCAAGCATCTATTTAGCCAGAGTCCAAAAATAAAAATCGCACATCCTTCATACAAACTAATGTGTCGTCTGCTGCCATTACAGCGTCTGTGACAACAACTGTCACGTGGGTTCAGCCACTAATTCTAAATATAGTTTATTTGACATTTATTGAATTTACGAAGTATACAGTCGTGTCACGTCAGTAGAATGTTGCTTTAAAAGAATCAAGTGCTTAAGGCAATTTGACATATCTGTAAATATATAATAGAGAGCGTTATCCCTGTAAAATGCCAGTCTGTTTAATGGATCGTGCAGCACGGTAACATGATGTGTAACAGCCATTTTCATATTCTTAAATAATATATATATACAGTGGAACCTCTATAAACCGAACATGCATGGGACATGACTATTTGTTCGGTTTATAGAGGGTTCGGTTTGGAGAAGTTGATCGAAAAATGACCGGTCAAATTCCGGATATAATTGGTTGGACGATGTTTTATTAGAATGCACCCGATTACAAAACGGCACGTACATACTTAGACAATTTGGATTGTCTGAATAATATGCATATTATGAAAGTTAATCAATGTGTATATTGCAGAATATATAAGAAAGGCAAATGACTATAACAATAGTTTTAAACAGTATTTTCACATGTACAACTACACTTTACGATCGGCCTACATTTTGTTACATCCGGTGAATCGTCATGTGGATGGGGCCAATAGTCCGATACAGATTATTTTACACATCAAATAATATTAAAGGGTGTGAAGATGTTTTGTTTCAATATCAATTACAATTGATCAGATGATTCTGGTCGTATTTCCGACATCGCTTTGTTTAAAAAAAACATCACGGGCTTCTTTACGAAAACAACCCCTTTTGGGCCTCATTTAAATTAAATGCGAAACTCAGGCTTCTAGCTCTACTTGCATGGAGAAGATAAACGAACCGACGCGCTTCAATGAAGTGTGGCATTGTTTCATAATTGTCGTGTTGATTATACACTAGGCCTTCCGTCATAATGCCCCCTTGGGGTATATATTGGATACCTGTACAAATCACCTACGTAGGTCCCGAGACAATAAGGCTTCACACAATACCCGTCACAGTTGTTGTTTCACGGTTGACTGGCCTGACCTCGTGTCATAATCGCCCAGGTAAGGCCGGTTTTCAGAAGTAATTTTTGGTATATTTTAACAGGAACCGGACACAAAATCAGTCCGGTGTTCGGAATTCAGAGGGATCGGTATTTGGAAGTTTTTTAATACTATAATAAAGAAGGACCAATTCCGTACAATGACAATTCGTTCGGTATTCAGAGGTGTTCGGTTTTTAGAAGGTTCGGTTTTCGGAAGTTGCACTGTATATCGTATTTGACCTAATAAGGGCGCAGGGCGCGGGTAATTGACAGTGGGGCGCCCTTATTCAGATTAATTATTCAGAAGTTTTATGAAACAGACTATACCTTATAGCAGAATACCCAAGGTTGTGGAAACGGTAAAATATTCAGTCATAAACATATTCCAGATGAAGATATCTGTTCATTATCATATATTAAGCTTTAACATCACTTGAATACTCCTGTAAACTTGTAAACTATGCCAGCTGATCTTTAGACCAGAGAACGTGTGTTCTACCATTTGTGTTCTATTTATAGAAACAGGTGATTTCCCAGATCATATCAGACATCTTTTTCTTTTACCTAATAATTGATTTACAATGTCTTTTACTAGCTTTCTGTTCTGAACAAAAGTTATTTATCAACATTATTAACAAGAATGAAGTCTTTACTTTATCTTCAAATAAAGATGGTTAGTTATTATTTGTATGTGTGTTTAGTTTTGGGTGCTCTTTGCACTGACATGTCATCTGTACTGTAGCCTGTAGGAATACACAAAATGTGGCGAAAACATGTTTTCCAGTTACTTAATTTGCTGAAGAAAATTGAACACATAAAGTAGCAAAATATTTCACATGAATTATTACTTTTCAACACCATTTTGACACCATTTTGACACGCGGTCAAAGATTTATTTCCTTGAAAAAAGGTAGGAGCGCCCTTATTAGGGCAGGCGCCCTTATTAGGTCAAATACGGTATATATTTAGTTACAATAATTATATTTACAGATAACAAGACTGGGAAATAAATTATAATTTACTTTGATTGAGATTAGAACTATAGTCTGTTTCTGACTTCTAATGTTTATATATTTTGATGGGAATTGTCTATCTTTTTCTGGAACAGCTGGTAACATCAGTACATGTACAGTAGAGAAGTCCTGGGATGATGCCATCAGGAGGATTGCTGGACAACCTCCTGAGCAGAGGATGATGCAGCAGTAACACCAGTGGCAGGACCATCCTCTGGCAGGACCATCCTCTGCATCATCAACACAAAATGTTGACTATATGTCTGAATTGTGCTACCAAGTTAATTACAGACTACACCTGTAAGTTGTATTATACAAATATTTGAAATAATAATAATTGTTAACTGATGAATGATTTTAAATTTAGTTTTTCAAATGCTTTTTTTAAGAGTACATGTATATTCAATATATATACATGTATGTTATTATCTACATTATCAAATAATTAATACTTAACTGCTAAATAATACTATACAAAATTGATTTCTTCATCAGTCTTTTCAGATTTAAAATGACTTCTATGCCATTTTTTTCCAGTATACTGTAATTAAATGTGGGATTCTTAAAACTATAATTGTTAGGTTTGATTGGCATGTGCACATTTGGTCTTGTGAGTGATAAACATATCTAATCTAATTACAGATGCCAAGATGTGCAGGCCACAAAAATATTTCCATCGAAGAAGAAAAAGACGGCAGAAGATGTGTATTCCATCCTACTTTGAGAGAGAGATGGTAAAGACTGAGTGGCAGATCCAGCTGTTGCAGAAACTGCTGGATGCTGAAACTCATCAAGACACTGTTAGTCTTCTAGCTGCTTTGTCTCATTAGCACAAGCTTATGACACAAAACAGCTAGTCGAACTATCAATCTTGTTTTAATGTTGTAGTTGTCACTTGCTTATACAACACACAATTATCAAATATATTTAAAAGCTGACTTTTTCATGTAATATATCTTTAAATGTGATTCAGCATATCTATCACTTAGCTGTTTCACAATTTATATAACATGTATTTCACACTTTTTATTTTCACAAATGTTACATAGATATATAACTATATATATAGAGTAAATTTTAAGCTCACCTGGTCTTAAGGACCAATGAGCTTATGTCATGGCATCCATCGTCTTTCGTCTATTGATAATATATATTATTAAAGAATCCAAATTCAACATGTCAAACTGAATTCTTTGATAAGCAAGTGACAACTATGACTAGTCTTCTTTAAGCCATTTCCCTTTCAAAGCAGGCATACATGTACATATTTCACAATTTTGTCTCTTTAATCTAAAATGTGTTATTAGGTCACCTGAGACAAAGTCTCAAGTGACCTATTCTAATCGCCCTTTGTCCGTCAACTGTCGTGGTCTGAGGGCCTGAGGGGCGGGGCTAAAAAGGCTCTTAATTGACTAAAACTTCAAAAATCTTCTTTTCTACTCTCAGATATGGTAGAATCAAACATTCTTCATTGATTTAAGGGTCTTAAGGTGCTTGACCAAAATTGTGAATTTCATGACCCAGGTGTCTCACATTTGCCCCTGGGGAGGGGGGAAACTTTACTGTAGTTTTTACAGGGAAATCACATTTTTGCCAGTAATTTGTTTAATTTTTATTGGAATTAATTCTAACTTGGCAAATATTATCAACTTGTGTCCAAGATGGCAGTTTGATAGTATGCACATGTTGGTCCCGAATGACCCCCATAGGCTGATGGGCGGGGCTAAAAAGGGTCAAATTGACAGAAATTTCAAAAATATGTTTTCTCAAGACCCAAATAAGGTAGAATTAAATACACTGTACTCTTAAATACTCTGATGGTGCTTTTCTTAAACTGTGAATTTCATGACCTTGAGGTCACAAGTTTGCCCCTGGCGAGGGGGTAAAATGTTACTATAGTTTATATAGGGAAATCACATTTTTGACTATAATCTGTTTGATTTCTATTGGAATTCATTCTAACTTTGTTAACGTAATCAGCATAGGATGACAGTTTAATGGTATGCACATGTTGGTGTTGACTGACCCCTAGGGCTAATGGGCAGGGCCAAAATGGGTCATTTAAATTAACTGAAATATTTCAAATATCAGGTGACCATTAAGGCCCATGGGCCTCTTTGTATATAAGCTGACAACAGTTGATTCATCATTGTACATGAAAATTCATTATTATATAATCTTTTCTTGTTATGAAGTGAGACTATGTTGTTACTTCTCAGGCCGCTTTAGTGTTTTCAATATTTTACTTTTTATGTTTTATGCTTTTAATCTGTGTATGTCCGACTTAAACAAAACTTGGTATCAATGTAATTAGATCACAAAGTTAATAACTTATATATTACTTTATTTTTTGTTGATAAAAATGACATATTCATTTGTGAATTTTGAGAATTTGTAATTATGCAGTATTGTTTAGTGTTAATAACCTTCGAGGAAAGCCTACCAGTAGTCTTTAGGAAGGCATCTAATAAAAAAAAAAACTAGTTACACGTTATTTCTGAATATTTTAGTCTAGGTACGGATGAATGGAGTTGATGTAATATACCTCGGTTCTTTTTTTTATTTTTATTTAAGGTGTCTTACACACATATTCCTATGGCGTATGGTTTCACAGATATTCTAATCTAACAATTTATCAAAGGAAATGTTTAACCTATAGGAAATATTATAGATCATCCATGTATGTTTAAATATTTCACTGACTGTTTCATGCATAAAATGGTAATGAACAATCAGATTTGTTTCATAAATTGAATAATTCATATTTCATGAAATTGTTTCAATGTATCTCATTGCTAAAATTAAATTTTGTATGGTGTTTTGTACAATTCTATTCCATTCAGCAATTGAAATAACACATTTATTTTACACCTATTATGCGATTGTTTCATTCAAGCATTGATGTCTGTTTTGTTTCATTGGGGTATGAAAAAGCAATGTTTGCAAAGTGCATGAGAATGCTTGTTATTTGTATATAAAGGTGATACTGTTAATTAAAAATTTAAGAGAAAATTTATGTAATTTATTATTTTTTAGGTCATCTGACCTATAGTCATCATGCTTTGTCCGTCGTCGTGCTCCATGCGTCGTGCATTCACATTCACATTTCAAACTTCTTCTCAAGTTCCACCAGTTGGATTGAGCTGAAACTTACCTGAAATGATGCTGGGATGGTCTTGACCAAGTGTTGTTATTTATTGGGTCAGTCAGAAATCCAAGATGGCCACCATGGCCAACAGTGCCACTATACTTGCTACAGAGAATGCATACTACAATATAAGGGTTTTAATTTAGAGTCCCCTGGGCCTCATGTTATTTATGTACACATTTATCTGCAAATGTCTACTTATTTGAAGATAAAAACTGTACATGTTATCTGGGCCATAGTTCAATGTCTATCGTCTGCTGATTTCAGGACCTTGCCCTAATTTAGCCAGAATTTCTGAATATTGAGTTCAAAGTATTATATTAAAGCTGGCATAAGTAACAAGTAAAATGTGATGAACAAAAAACAAAGCCAAATATTTGTTCGAACTTCCATACAAATGTGTGCATTTTATAAAGGAACATTTTGGAGTGGGGCACTCCTCGCGCCCCCAACAGTAAACACCATCTTGGAGTGGGGCACTCCTCACGCCCCCAACAGTTAATACCATCTTGGAGTGGGGCACTCCTCACGCCCCCAACATTTAATACCATCTTGGAGTGGGCCACTCCACGCGCCCCCAACAGTTGACACCATCTTGGAGTGGGGCACTCCACGCGCCCCCAACAGTTGACACCATCTTGGAGTTGGGCACTCCACGCGCCCCCAACAGTTAATACCATCTGAGGAAGACTACCTGGTGAAGTATGCACGGGTGACATGTTCTCTAACAGCTTGTCCGTCCTGCGGTCCATTGTAGGCAGCATCACCCTCTACCTCATCAACAGCATTGTCTTCCTCCCCATCAATGAGTGGCTCCCTCATGGACATGGCAATGTTGTGAAGCACTGCACATGCCATGATAAGGGTGACGACCCGTTCTGGCTGCATGCGTATCTGTATTAAGAAAGTTTGGAATATATAACAGACATGATAACATTTATATATACAGATTTCATAGACATTTTCTATGCTGTCACTTGTATTGTCACTCTCACTTTTTCCTTTTCAAATTGATATATTTATCTATAAGGATATTGAATTAGTTTAATGTATTTTTTTAAAGGTCATTAGTAATTGAATAGCTATATTAGATTGAGTCATTTCCAAATATCAATATTAATGTTAAACCCTATAGTATATGTTTGTTATTCAATTTGAATACACTGTACTGATAACATCACTGTCATAATGGCTCGTCCATGAAGTAAAATTAATACCTCCGAGTGAAGGATGTGGAAGCGTCTCTTCCACCTCCCAAATGTCCTTTCGATGACACTTCTGGTCCTGCCATGTGCATAGTTATAGTTTCTTTGTGCAGGACAATTGGGATTCAAATATGGCGTCAACAGAAATGGTCGGCATGGGTAGCCAGAATCACCCAATAGCACGTTTTCCAAATTCTGGTGCGTTTCCATATGCTGACAAACCTGCAAATCAATATAATAATACAAATGCAAAACAATGTCAAAAATAGTGGAGGAATGTTAGTTCAAGAACTGGCCCCTGAGATAATTTTTATTTAAGTTCATTTCAGTTGGATTTTTTTTTTATGAATCTATTATTTTATTAATGAATATCATCATATGACATTGCAACTCTATCTTGATAATATGAACAGTTGACATTTATATGTAAAAAAATTTTTTTTAAATGGATCACCATCAATGACCTCAATCAATTTATATAAAAAAAAATATGAATTGAATACCTCTTTTTCTACAACTGCTAATGCCAGCTATATATATCTCATTGTTTTTTTATAATAAAGATCACCTTTATTAGAAGTAAATTTTAATAATATGTCTCTTTTTGGAATGTTATAAACTATGTTATGGTTATTAAATATATACCTGAGAAGTTCTGAAAATATGGACATCATGTGTGCACCCTGGCCAACTGGCATTGATGGCCAAGAATTTTCCTGTAGCAAAAAATTAATGAAATGAAATATTACTGTAAGAAATATAGTATATTATACATAATATGGATAGACCTTTTTTATTATTTTTTACAAATATATAATATTTATTTCACAATGATGCATGTTCACTTATGTAGCACACTACAGTAGGACAGACTGGTCATGGGCGATAAATGTACACTATAATTGGTATATTCAGTATGAAGAAGTACATTCAAGCTTCACATTTGTGAAAACAAAAATTAATTGGTTCCGGATTTTCCAAAAAGTGTGTTTACACATGAAATTAAGTTTTGCCTACAGCGAAAAATATATAGGCACCTAGCTTTAGCAGAAACAATGGACCAAAAGGGAAAGACTCACTGCAGGAATTGTTTAATAAAAAAAAATGATGACATAAATTTAAAACAAACAATCCAACCTTGTTTTTCTGTGTTTGTTCCTGCTTTGTCTATTTATGTTTCGCTGTTGTTAACATGTATTATTTATGTACCCATGTATTGATTTGATTTGTATTAGATATAATAGTGTCTTATCATGTTATTTGAAATGTATAAATATGTTAAAAATTTTGAAAAATGAAAAATAAAATAAAAATTTAAAAATATAGGTCTAATGATAAAAATGAACAAGTATAATATAAATGCAATTAGCCTATCATTTGTCAGTTTCATTATCTGGTATATTGTTTCACATATGCTTGAAACCATATTTACACACTATTCCATAGCTATTGTTCAGAGGATCCGGAGTTTCACATAGTTGAAACTGACTATAGTTGTTGGTTTTTTTTTTATAGTTAACTTGTCAATGTTGTAAGGGGCACCACGCAGAGTATCACGAGTGCATAAACAAATTTAAACTTACCGTCAGCATCACGAACACCCTGCACATTGATGCTGTGGTAGCCCTTCCTGTTTACATAGGATTGCTCGTCAGTGTGTGGTGCCTGTATACGGATATGTGTTCCGTCCACTGCTCCTATTATGGAGGGAAACCCGGCGATGGCGAAACATTTCCTCTTCCCCTTCTGGCACTCCTCTGTGGTGGGCCACTTTATAGCTTGGCTAGCATAACAAGCCAACTTACCACACACTTTATGGACGCACCTGGATACGGTGCTTTTATCCAGACCTTTCAATGAAATAACAAGTATTTGTCATTTTTTAGCCCACCGGTACCGTAGTACAGTACACTAATCGTTTACAGTATCGTACCTTAAGACGTTGTTTATATAAGTGAACCTTTTCACTGAAATATAGACGTCAACTGTAGGACTACTAGCGCACATTCTATTTCAAAACAAGCAATCGTCGATGACGTGTGATGGGCATTTATTACGAAAATACAACTTCAAACAAAACTTCCAATGTGTACACTATACAAATGTTAAGGGCAATTAAGCTAATATATAATTACTATTTGCTATTAGTAATGTAACAGAGCGCAGGATGTATTAGATTTAAATCACTGCCTCCGCTAGGGATCAAACCCAGGACCTCTTTCTTACTAGTCTTGCGCTCAACAGATCGAGCTGAAGAGAAGATTTCCCTAGCCGAGCAGTATATTGCGGCTAGTATTTACCAGGGTTACATATATAAAAGAATACGATGATAACTGCTTCTGTCGCTGCAAGAAATCATAATCTACATTTTCAAAATTGAAAGAATTAATGAATCAATTTTTGTTGTTAACTTGTTGTCAATATTGGAAGAAATAACAGCTGCAATATATTTGATTTCACTGCATCAATATTGCTTGTGGTTTAATTGATCCATTCAATTACCTGTAGTGTCTCCAACAATTTGAAGGAAACTTCCACTTGCCAGGAACCTCAATGTTGACAGCACCTGCTGCTGAACAGTCAGGGCATGGTTCCTGCGAGATTTCCTTGTTAAATCATGTCTAAGGAGATGGGTCAGGAACATAATTGATTGGCGACCAAATCGGTACCTTTGGCGAAGCTCCTGGTCCGTAAAGGCTCCATCATTGAGGAGGGACAACGACAAGCACCAAGGCGGCCATATTTGACGACTCGTTAAATACTTAATCGTGGGTAGATGAGTGATTAAAGTTAGCGATTAATTAGCGAGTCGTTAAATGTTAACTTTTTATGAACAACAGTTAACGACGTCGTTAGATCTTAACGACTCGCTAACCATGGTTTAACGACGTCGTTAGCTTAACGATAGTTTTGAACAACCGGGCCCAGGTCACAGAACTAGTAACACAGTATGATGTGCACGGACCGTGTACACGTAACGGTGATCGGCTATTTAAACAAAATGCGCTGACACGCGTCAGAATGCATATACAGGTGTACACGAGTTTCTCGACACTCGACTGCAGGTATATATGACCGATGGACATTCTGCTACCAGCATTTCACTTGAGAAAATAATGAAGACCATATCACGGGACTCCCGACTCGACCAACGCTTCGCCCTGCTGGACAGTGAGCGTCGATTCTGCACGGCTGTGAATAGATCGTACAGCTGAATCAAAAGCTGGGCGATTAGCAGTCCCGTTACCTCAGAGCCAAGCGAGACGGATTACGAACCTTCCTCTACGGCTACAGACTCCGAATGCCGGTTGTCGAAGGCCTACGGAACATGTACTACGACTATGCCCAGCAAAATCTGAAGACATATCTGGACTACGGACTACGTTTTGGCGGAATCGTGGCTGTTATTTCTGGATCAGAAGACGAAGATGAAGAGTAACTGAGACGCAGTCTTGAATCTTTACAACGCCTCTTTTCAGAGCCAAACACTTTTCTCGAAAAGTGTCCATGAATCTCGAATTTACGCAAAAATCTGTGTTTTTGTTGTTATTTATCTCTCGTGCTACGCTACATGATAAACAAAGCATAATCAGCACAAACATATCTGTATTTGATTAAAACGAAATTAACTATTACATTGTGTAATTGAAATACATTTCAAAACACGGTATTACGTATGATTAAAAAAGAACGTGACGGTAAGACATTTGAAAATGGCAATAAATTAGTACTTTACTATTTTTAACAAAATGTATGTAGGTAATCTAATGAAGTTTGATACGATATATTCCCACTGCACAGGGGCCGGACACAATATTCGTAGTTTAATTACTAATTTTTCCTGACTGTACGTCGTTCATTAAATGAAATTTGAAACGATAGATTCCGAATGCACAGGAACCGGACACAATATTTGTAAACTAATTACTGACTTAATGTATGTCGATAATCTAATGGAGTTTGATACGACAGATTCCGAAAGCACAGGGGCCGGATACAATATTTGTAGGATAATTCGTAATTTTACTTAATGTATGTCGATAATCCAATTGAGTTTGATACGGTAGATTCCTACTGCACAGGAACCGGACACAATATTTGTAGGCTAATTACTGTCTTAATGTACGTCGATAATCTAATAGCCTCTATTCACGCTTCCGCCATTAAATTCGGAAACAAGGCTGTGGATGTTTCCCTGACAACATCGAACATGGCCGCCAAATGCGATTTGCCTTTCTTGGTCGAAATCACTTTCCTTCGTGCCTCTGATTTCCGAGACAGTTATCGATGGATGGGCCTCAGAACTGAAAGTCCCGGCAAAATCGAAAAAGAGAGGATATAGCAATTTTGCTGAGGGATACGTCCATGACATTGAAGGTGTGTTTAATTTATCGAATTCACAATAACAATGCACGATATTGGCGACATTTAAGGTCTAACAAGCCTACCCATGGTCCGACAGATGTACACAACTTGCTTTACACTAAATTATCTCAATACAAACCACTGTAGTAGATTTTACCAAACAAAATTAATTAGTATATATATCGCTCAATATAATGCACACAATAAGTGCAATGTTATGTAGGTACGTTTTTGTTGTTACGATAGATTTTGTTGTCGAAATGTTGTGGTGCAACGTCAATAAGCGGAAAAATATGAAAGTTGGTTCAACTCGAACTGTATTATAAACTAAACATACTTTTCGAATTTCGAAACAATCATCTAGGTCATACGAGTCTTGTTTTCTTTCAATTCGCGCCTGAGCGATGTCTGTTCGAAGCCAAATTCGTGGTGTTTCATGTATCTGTGTCCACAGGTACTTGGGGTCAGGAACTAAAGTTACAATGGAATTGTCTAATTTTAATTTGTAACATAATTCCATGTCTATTTATGCACCGATACAACGTTGGAATCGATTATAAAGCGCTTTTTAAAAAAACACCCGTTTCTTGTTGTTATAATATAGAGAAGGTAACCAACTCCCACATGAAAATTTAACCGTCGTCAGTCACCTACCTCGCTTCGGTGATCTATATCACATGAAATTCCCACTAAACAATCAAACGGCCGTTATGGACCGCTTGCGGACATAATTTCCTCTAAATGTAAACATGTTCCACTGTATCAGTCCGCGTATTTAAGCCGATAAATCGACGACATGCTCCAGTTGGCTGTTGGTTCAACCATGACAGAGACAACTTCAACGGAAGTAATAAGTTCACGACCCCTAGTGGCGGAGGTCAAGATCTTCGAGGTGTTCCGAGTGCTATTATCGCTACAAACAGGTAAGAGAATCTCGATGTATTTGTTTTGGCGGAATTTTTGAACGTCAATTTTCCTAGTGATCGATCCTCGATTATATTTTTTCTATCTTCACGTGAAAAATGTCAGATTTTCACAAGGATTACAAGGTATCTTGGCTTTTTCAAAATATCATTCAATCTAGTGACAATGACTATGTTGATTTAGCAGAAATTCAGAAAAAAACTGGATGTAAAGCAGGATGGTTTGGGAAATTGGTAAAACAGTTTTTTACAGTGAAAACCAAACCAGGGAAATGCAGGGATTGCTGGGCTAAATTAACACAGCGGTATTATGAAGTCACATGGAGGAAAGAGAGTACACCAACTGAATTTTCACCATCTTCACTGCCACCAGAATTTTTTATAATATCATCTGAACAGAACTTGGTCAAAACTGGGTATTTTACAGGTACAATTATCAATGGTGCTAAAGTTCTTTTAGAAATAATTATAAATTCTATATGTCGCCAGTGGTCTGTTCAAGTGAATGGTAAAACTGCCAACCTAAAAGATCTGGAGATCAGCAATACAGATGTAGACCATAGATCCATATTCAAGATTGTTCGACAGTTTCGTTACTGTGAAGGGCTGACAAATGAAGACTCATCTCATCATGATTTGAATTGTTTTCGCGAACATGTTTCAAAAATTTCAGATGAAAATGTGGAGATCATCAGATATCGGGCAAAAACTTGTACAGCCATTTTACCATTTAAATCATCTTTAACATGCATACAATGTAAAAAGTATATACCAGTTAACCCTGTTTTACAATCTAATGACAATTCAGTACATGTATTAAATGAAATTGACAACAAGAAAACTTGTGATGCAAAAAATGAAACCAAAATCAAAGATGAGACAAAAACCAACAATGACAGTGACATAAACAATAATGTGATTTTATGTGAAAGTGATCATACAGACATATGTACTATTTTTGAACAAATATTCCCTGGCTGTCATTTAAATATGAAAACATTTCTTTTGTCTCAAAAAATGGCAACTTCTAAAAGTATTTTACAAATATATAAAAACACTGTTAACCAAGAGGCAGGTATCAACAAAGACATGCTTCACTGGATGACTAATGAGGCAAAATTACAAAATATTCCCCCTGAGGGTTTATATGGTGGCCTACTCATCGATGAAATGTCTATCCAACCAAACCTTCAATTAAAAAAGGCTAATGGAACTCTGAAGCTGATTGGATTCACAGAGTGTACACCTGAGTCCGTCATTTTCGACCAACTGAAAACTTATAAACAGGAAAAAGTACTGGCAACACATGTTCTCCAACTTGTATTCCTCGGATTCACAGGATTTCGGTTTCCCTTCGCACATTTCCCAACTACCACTGCTTCTGGACATGAACAGTACTTACTTGTCTGGAAGTCTGTAAATATGTTGTCAATGTTTGATTTTAAAATACAGTATATCAGTACAGACTGTGCGCAGAGTAACAGAGATCTCTTCAAACGTTTATTACCAGATTTTGATTCAGCTGATCTTAAGACATGTTCATTGAAACTAAATCCTGCTTTGTGAATGGTTACAGTAGCAGAAACTTTTCATTCTGCAACATTTCAGACTTCAGCCGTAAGTGGGAGATCTCTTTATTGGCTAAATTGTCTTCATGGAAGACCTTCATATTGAAACATTTAGTTGATTTCTTGGTCTTTTCCATAACTTTCTTTCTCAAAGCTTTTCCCTTTTCTTTTTTGAGAAATGTAAGGTAGTCTCTTCTGAATTGGCTTAAACTGACTTTCAGAAACAAATCCAAAACAGAATGAAATATTTCTAAACATTTTTCACACATGGTCACAACAGAATACAAGATACTGCTGATGTCATCAGACTCATCCCTAGTGCTGTCAGCAGAAGCTCTCAACTTTGTCAATGTTATAGCCCAAAGTTCAAACAGTTCTGAATTTTCGCAAAGTTCATCTTTAACATGTCGAATAAATTCTTTCCAAATTTAACCAGGCTTTCATTTGATAGCTTGTTGCGACAGAGCACTTCTAATTTCATAAAGAAGTCAAAAGTAGGGTCACATATATTTGTAAGACTTTCCCGCTCATTTTGCTTTCTTTGAGTAATGTTCAAACTGTCTGGGTCACCTGTGATTTCTTTAACATCCTCATATAATGCACACAGAGCATTTAAGATTGTCATTTGACATTTCAGATTTACCACTTTTGATTCCATTCCCTCCGCAAACAAATTATTTCTCAACTTCTTGGAAGTTATATATTTCAATTTGGCAACTACATAACCACCAACATATCTGATTTTTCCACGAGCAGATGAATCCAGTTCTTGTTGAGACGAGATGTTCTTGATTGGTTCCACAGTGTCAAGCTGAAGATGAGCAGATAATAACTCAAAAGATTTCCTTTCAAGGTAAAACATGACTGACGTAAATAGCTGAAATTCTGGTCCGTCAATGTCAACTTTATAATATGTCAGAATTTCCACAACACTGCTTTCATGCTCCACAGAGTTGACGTATTTGTGAAATTTCTTGAAATAATCATTTCTGTGTTTTTGTGAAAATTTTGCTACATCCTCTGGGAAACAGTTCAATCCGAAATCCTCGACCATTGAAAATTGAACTTTGAACCAATAATCATATTTCTGGAAATCACAAAGAAGTTTTTGTTTGAAGGATAACATTCTTTCTTCTGTAGGTGTGTCAAGGAATGCTTTGAGAACCGAATTCAACGCGACTTTTGATGGAGATAGAGACTCTTTAGCTGTAAGAATGTTAGTTTCAATGAAATTGTCTAGAAAAGTCAAGTGTTCAATTTCACTGTCAGAAAAATCTGAGTCGTGCATGTTTGTATCTGAAGGCTCATCATTTTTGTCTTCTGATGGTAGATCTTGTTGAATTTGTTTTTTACAATATGTCAAATCAGCTCTGACGTCACCAACAGAAATGTTTTGATGAAATTGTTTCACGTGAACAGGATGTTGCTTACATAGTGACTTTTTGAAGTTCACAACTTTCAGACCATCAACTGAAACCGCACGCCCCACAGCCACACCCAACTGTCCTGCCTGAAAACAATTTTGGCAATTTACAACCACATTCTCTAAACTCATGCCCTGCGATTTATGTACTGTCATTGCGTAGGCAAGCTTCAACGGAAGTTGGGCTCTTTTGGCAACTAATAATTTTTTCACAGGATCAAAAGTGGTAAAAGTAGTCCTTCCAATATTTGTTGTAATTGTCTTTTTTTCCATCGCGAATTTTACCTCCACATAATCTGATAACAGTTTTGTTACAATGCCACGTAGTCCATTCACAAGCTCGTCACTTCGATTTTGCACAAGCATCACTGGACATCCAACTTTAAGTGCTAAATTCCTTGGCGCCAAAAACTTGCCCAGGTAGTATTCACTACCTTCATCGGTCGCCTTATATCTTTTCAGTTCACCATCTAGCTGGTTCAGTTTTTCAAAATTGAACAAATCAACGTCTAAGTTTCTTGCAAACAGCTGTATGCAGTCCATTTCATTTGCCAGAGGCCGATCCAATGACTTGAGGAAGGCAACAGTGTCATCCGAGGGATGCCCTATTTCTAGTTCATTAATGCACTGGATGAGGGTTGTGTCCTCCTATCTGTGAATTTCATTTAAGACTACTTTGTGGGGGAAAAAGTCATCAAACCAAGGCAGCAGGAAGCATGGATTGCCAGAATCACCATGTAACTGGTTTGCAACTGGGGGGAGTTGATAAAAATCGCCCACCAAAACAACTTGAATTTGGCCGAATACTTCCTTAGAGTTTCTGACATGTTTGCAAAGAAATTGAACCTGGTTCAGTACTTTGGCACTAACCATAGACACTTCATCAATTATTAACACATCAACAGTTTCTATATTTTGTTTTGCTTTCATGAATCTTTCATCCGTTTTCACCAAATGTGCAATTTCCTCATTTAAATGTCTCCCGTCTTCAATACCTGACCATTTGTGTAATGTCTGTGCACCCAGATCGCCATAATGTGTGGCTGCTATCCCAGTGGAACAAACAATTGACACGTTTTTGTGGCATTTTCTTGAATATTTCACAATATGTTTCACTAAATATGTTTTACCAGATCCAGCTTGGCCCGTGACTATCACGTTGTGTCCGTTTTTTACCAATTCAAACGCGTTTGCTTGATCTTCGTCCATTTTTTCACTACAATGTATTTTCCCGGACTTTCTAAATCTCAAAACAAAACAAATACATCGAGATTCTCTTACCTGTTCGTAGCGATAATAGTACTCGGAACACCTCGAAGATCTTGACCTCCGCCACTAGGGGTCGTGAACTTATTACTTCCGTTGAAGTTGTCTCTGTCATGGTTGAACCAACAGCCAACTGGAGCATGTCGTCGATTTATCGGCTTAAATACGCGGACTGATACAGTGAAACATGTTTACATTTAGCGGAAATTATGTCCGCAAGCGGTCTATAACGGCCGTTTGATTGTTTAGTGGGAATTTCATGTGATATAGAGCACCGAAGCGAGGTAGGTGACTGACGACGGTAAAATTTTCATGTGGGAGTTGGTTACCTTCTCTATATTATAACAACCAGAAACGGGTGTTTTTTTAAAAAAGCGCTTTATAATCGATTCCAACGTTGTATCGGTGCATAAATAGACATGGAATTATGTTACAAATTAAAATTAGACAATTCCATTATAACTTTAGTTCCTGACCCCAAGTACCTGTGGTTGAAGTAACCCTGCAAGTCATCTTTCGGTTTCGATACACATCCTCCGCGAGAATCACCAGTACTGTGACCAATATATCACTACGCGTTTCTATGTTTTGTGTTTTTTTTGTGAAATGTGGCGGATATATGTACGTGGTGATTAGTGTTTTTATCATAATTGTACCATTTCAGCATATTCGTTTGTAATTAGATATCTTTGTGCTATGATAAAACCAACTAAACACGCACTCGTTTCTGTTTTGATGCAGCGTGGACCTATTTCCGGTTTGAAGGCTATCCGGTTATTTGGAGGGAACGAGGAGGATTTCCGGCCTGATATCAACAACCTTTTGGAAATCGGTAAGTAATTACAAAAAATATCACTTATATATACACAATGCATCACAAACACATGGTAAAAGGAAGATCAATGTTTCTGTAAACCTTGGAAATGATATAATTTGAGACGTGTGGAGAACTGCCGTCAGCCCAGAGTGACAGCTTTTTCAAACTTGTTATTTGCGATACTTTTTTTTTATTTGTAGTTAAAAACTATTATACTATGATATTTAATTGTTAATAAAACCTTTGTTGCAGTTTTTCTTGTGAATTTACGAGTTTTTATATGAATGCTAATGTAGATTGTATGGAAGGTGGTACGTGAACATGGCCAGTGTATATTATTACATATAGATCTATGTATAAAGTTCAGAATGCCTCCAGTCAAAAAATCAAGACCAAAACCAACAAGATTTGGGTTAGCGGGAGGACATCACTCTAAAAAACGACGAAGCCAACATAGGAAAGCAGGGAGGAGAACAAAAGAAAATGATCCTATATATTGCTGTTCAAAGGGTACAGGGCTAAAGGTTGTACTTAGAAAAGTAAAAAATATCCGTCAACGTGTAAATACCAAAGCACAGTACCAACTATTTAAACATCCATCCACTGGCCGGAATAGAAAGAGACGTGTGAAGGAGGTTTTTAATCCAACTTCAAACTCCCCATATGGCTATAGACTGATAAACTTGGGTTCACTTGAGAAACATGTTGCAGAGGTTTCTATACATTCTGCTGTTTGTGCCAAGACACAACATTTAGCTTTTCAGGGTATAAGTCCCATACAAATTTCAGCTGAAGTCTCCACATATGGCCTTGCTTCGGTTTTGTCTTTAAGTTGTAAAGGCTGTGGGAAAGATTTCTTATTTGAAACCAGTCCACGACTACAAACGAATACGTCAAAACATTTTGATATCAATGTCAGGGCAGTGTGGGGATCCTTGGTCACAGGAAGTGGCAACGCTCACCTGAATGTGGATGGACGTCCTTCAGAAACATTTACAGGTTGCCATTGATGAGGAAAAGGGAATTGCTATAAGTAAAGGCAGTTTTCATCAGGGTACGTGAATTCATTGAACAGAATAATAAGCAAATATTGAAGTCCAATTAAGTGTGACACAAAATTAAAAGTCCCATGAGCTTAATTATAAGTTCTGTCTTATTATGACAAGTCTCCATTTTACCGGACATATTGATTTATGCTTGTAATTATTATATTTAAGCCCGCCTGGTTTTTCAAATGTTAACTTATTGGTGAATGGTTTGAAAGGCATAGTAATTTATGCTAATATGGTTCCTGTGAGGGTTAAATTATCCATTGCCGGAGTGAAAATCAAAGATTTTGGGAAAAACAAACAGATTTTTATAAATATTTTGGGCTGGAATATTTCTATATTTTGGTTCTAGTGTTGAAAGGTATTAATACATCACTTTATAATTTAACTAGGGTACCGGTATTGATATTTGGTAAAACAGTCCCAGTTACACTATCCATTCTTGAAGTAAAACTGTAAAAAAAAATGTGAAATGTTCATGTTAGGCAATTGATACTGTTCCTCATTTTTCAACGGAGACAACTCTTATGACGATACATTTTTATATATAATATGTCAGTGCTTGATCCGGCAATCAAAATGATCCTAACGCAAATATTTAGCAGACAAATAAATTTCTATGCTGTCACCATGATCTAGTAGGGGACATTAAGTGTTATCCATGTCTTGGCCTTTGCTTGCTCATTCATTTAGACATTCATGAAATTTTGCAGAACCAATTTCATTGGAGAAGGGTTCACAGTTAGAATTAAAGATGGCCAGCTAAATGAGTACTGTAATTTTTAGCCCACCATCATCAGATGGTGGGCTATCAGATGGTGGGATATTCAAATCGCCCTGCGTCCGTGGTCCGTGGTCCGTCCGTCCCCCCGTCCATAAACAATTTTTGTTATCGCTAATCCTCAGAAAGTACAGAAGGGATCTTTCTCAAATTTCATATATAGGTTCCCGTTGTTTTAGGGATACATCTCATATGGAAGCTGGGGCATTGATGTCTTTCAAACATTTCTTGCAGTTTAACAATTAAATTATCACTTGTAGGGATTCCAGCTGTGACTTTGATATGTGATGGTGGATGGTCAAAAAGATCCCATAAACATTCATATAATGCTCTTGGTGGTGTAGCCGTTATAATCGGTGCAGCAACCCAGAAGTTACTTCACATTGGTATTAGGAATAAACATTGTATTATATGTAGTAGGGCGGAAACACAGGGATGTAAACCCAAAGAGCATGAATGTTTCAAGAATTGGACAGATTCCAGTCAGAGTATGGAATCAGATATCATTGTGGAGGGGTTTCTGAAGGCATTTACGGAATCAGGTACATGAAAATTATAGGTGATGGCGATTCTTCAGTTTTCGCAAACATCCGTGAAAAGGTGCCTGTGTGGGGCTGTCATGTTGAAAAACTTGAATGTTCAAATCATGTATGCAAATGTTTGCGAAGTAACTTAGAAAGACTTGTAGATAACAATCCGGACAACAAAGGGAAAGGGAATTTAACAAAAGCTGTTAGAATTCGCATCGTGACGGCAGTTCGTTGTGCTATTCGGATGAGGTCTGCTTTAGCTGATAAAGTTAAAGCTACAAAACTATTGGCCCATGATATACGTAATAGTGTAGACCACATATATGGGACTCACACCAACTGCAGCAAAGACTTCTGCAAGGCCAACCAGACAAAGGCTGATGCTGTTACCACAGAGGAACCAGAAGATGAACCGGACATCTTAATGGAACAGTCCAATTACTGGAGCGAAGGATGTTCTTTAAAAGACCAGGAAAAGTCACGAGGGGAATCAGGGTTGGTGCTGGATTTTCCAAAGTGTTCTAAGATGAAAACTGACATCCTGACCATCTTGGACCGTGTAGCTGCCAAAAGTGCCAAACTTATCGGTAACGTCACTTCCAACTTAGCCGAATGCTGGATGAGGATTAGAAGTAAGTTTGACGGTGGCAAGGTGTTTAACCACTGCAATCGGTGGTCATGGCACACACGTTGCTATGCTGGAGCACTCCGATTTGATCTTGGAGCACAGTGGCCTGCGTTGACTTGGGAACACTGCACAGGGACCAAACCAGGGACATTTTTCACAGGCCTCTATCAAACAAGGGAAAGAATGCGACTCAACTGTAAGTACTCCAAAGCTAAACCTGAGACCACCCTAAAGAGATGGAAGAGGAGGAGGTCAATCGCCCGAATTAACAGCACCAGGAAGGCAAAGCAGGACCAGACGCTCTTGATACCACTCCAGACATTTCTTCTGAGGAGCTGCAGAAGAAGCAGAAGGTGTTTCTGCAGAAGGAGGTCTATGTGTCTACTGAGCAGATTGCAGCAATTGAGAAGGGAACAAGACAGCAAAGTCAGTCAGAAGTTTGGAGGGAGGAAAGGAATAAGCGATTGACCTCCTCCTGTTTCGGACAGGTAGTAAGACGAAATCCCAAAATACCTGTAGGACCTCTTGTTAAACAGATCCTCTATGGATCCTTCAAGGGAAATGTATCCACCAGCATTGGACTCCTAAAAGAGGACATCACCAGGGAGGAGTATGTGACGAAGAAGGGAGGTAGCATCACAATTCAGCCATCTGGATTGGTAGTCCATCCAACACACCATTGTCTGGGTACCAAACCAGATGGCATTGTAATGGAAAATGGAAAGAAAGTCGGCGTTATTGAAGTGAAGAATGTTATATACAACAAACCCATCAACCTATCAGCTGCAGCCAAGCTCACCAATATGAAGGACTTCTGTCTGGAGTATGTTGATGGCAAATTAAGACTTAAACGCAACCACCGATTCTATTTCCAGTGTCATGGTCTACTAGGTATTACCGATGCAGCTTGGTTGGATTTTGTTGTAAGAACAGAGAACCCATATCAGCTTCATATAGAACGGATTGAGAGGGCGAACACCTGTGGCAGCACATCATGTTACCGAAGCTGTTGGCTTTTTATGAAAAATCCCTTCTGCCTGAATTAGCTAGTCCAAGAGTCAGCCAAAACCAAGGCATTCGAGAGCCAGGTGTTTGGGTATGTACATGTATGATGACATAAACACACATGTACAATCCTTATGTTACATTGTACAAGTTGATGTTACATTAGTGAACTGAATTTTCAACCTTGTTCAAATAGTCTCAAAAGTTGAAGTTAATTTTGCTAAATGCCATGTAATGTTGATATTGACAGAATATCTATTAATTTATATATACATTTTAGCATAAAATTCAAGAAAAATTACTATGCTTTCAGTGTAAGTAAAACCTGATATAGTCAAATAGTGCATAGATCAAAACATTATATTACATTTTCATAAGGGTAAGATTTTGCTCCACTTTTAATGTAAATGCTATTTATCTCAAACCACTCTTTATAAACCACTATTTAATCCCTAATGAATTTTACTAAGATATATAATTGTAATATATCATATATTCACATATAATATTGATCAGAGTTTTATTCATAACATGTTTATATTTGCAGTTCCATGTGCAGACTACACACAGCAAATCAGGTGGAAAGCGGTTACCCAGGAAGCGAAAGTTGAGTGACACTCCCAATACAGATGTGGATGGTGATGTTGATGATGTAAATGTGCAAAGCTCTTCCAGAACATCCGTGTAAGTAAAACAGAATCAAAGTACTTAAAGTACTGTAGGAGGCGTTAGTCAGATGTAAAAGGAGATATTTGAAATAAAGCAAGAATACAAATTAAACTGATATCAACATGACTAAACATTTCCACTTAAGTGTGTCAAACCAACTGGACATAATGGTTTTCACAGTCCTGATGAATGTAATGGTTTAGACTGTTTCGATGTACATAATGGTTTTAACCATCTTAAAAGTTGCAAACCTACTTCTAAAAGTAGTTAAACATTTCTTATTTCAATCAAACCTTTACTTAAAAAGTCAAACATTTTAATTTTTTTTTCAAATCAACTTCTACTTAGGTACATGTCATTAACATTCATACTTTAAACCATCTTTTATACTTAAGTAGTTCAAAATTTGCATTTATGTGTTTAAAACAAACTTATATTTTATAGGCCTGGGTATTAGAAATGTCGAAACAATATGATATGCATTTCGATAAGTTATAACAATACACGATATGTATTGAAAATACAGGGAGTGTCTGCTACTTTTTTTGTTGAAAGTGTGCAATGTCTTTCGATATCTTTTAAACCAAATTGTTTATTCCTTTCTATTTTGATCTTAGAATAATATCAAAATTAGATTGACAGCTTTTAAAAGTTATTACACCTTTTTTTTAACAAAGATCTCATTTTTAAGGACAATTATTTCAAAATTAGATATCAATTCCATCTATTTTAATAGATCCAATGGCAATATTAACAATAAACTGTGACTTGTGATTTGTTGCTTTTTAATTTAGCACCAAGATGTAGATAATAGCCTAGTAGCTATAGGTACTGTATATAAATATACAGCGTTTTACATGCAAAATATTGAAGAAAACTTTCATATTTGATATCAATTCAATTTGATTGTATAAGGCCATTGGGGTGGGGAAAGAACCCTGGGCCTATTTTTACATCAGGATTGTGTTCATCTCTTGTTGTCCAGCAAGATTATGGAGTTGGGATCTGAATGGTTTCACAGATAACACAAGAGGCCCAGAGGGCCTGTATCGCTCACCTGGATTTATGAGATATGAAACAAAAATGATGCTTAAGTTTATTTGTCAATATATCATAAGCATTTTATATGGGTACATGTACATTGGTTTATTGTTATTCTAAAAATGTCAATTTAGCGAAATTGACCTATTTTGGTCCCATCCTTCAGCCCCCGGGAGGTTAACCCCAACATTCGAACAATTTTGAATACCCACCCCATAACCATGCTACCATACGAATGTAGGTTTTATACCAAATTGTGCAATCAATCCATGAAATGAAATTGACTTTGGGTACAACCCCATAGGGATTGCTTCCACACCAATGTGAGTTATATCCATAACTTAGTTTCAGAGAAACCAATTGACCCCTTTTGACCCTGCCCCCGGGGGTCAACCCCACCATTTTTACAATTTTGAATCCCTACCCAAAAGGATGCTACCAGTCAAGTATGAGCTATATCGATTGCTTAGTTTCAGAGAAGAAGTTATTTCCGTCAATTGAGCCAAACTGACCCCTTTTGAGCCAACAATTGAATTGCAGTTTATGGATAATTTTTTATTTTGGCAAGAAAACATTCTTTAAAGGGCATGTCTGCATCATTTTTAATAATTTGCCTTTGAAACTTCGCACACACCTTCATAAGAGCCGGTTCTTTAAAATGTGAATGAAGGTCAAGGTCAGAGAGATAAACTCAATATTTGTAGCCAGTCACACATCTTACATGTAATGTATCCAGCCTTCGTGTGTATGTGCAGTTTTGGGTCATTTTTTAATTTTGGTAGGAATTTCTTTTCAAAAGTGCCATATCTGCGTCATTTTGATTATTTGACCTTGATGCATTAAACACACCTTTAAAAGGGCTGATTCTTTAAAATGTAACCCAAATCAATAATTTGAAAGAACTTTGATTTTTCTTGATCATTTGACCCCCATGACCTTGAATGAAGGTCAAGGTCAAATATAAGTATAACATTTGTAGCCAGCCATACGTTATCGATGCGCCAAACATCAAGCCTTCATGTGTATATTATAGATAAAAGAGTAGAAACCTTTATTCGGCAATTTTGGATTATTTTTTAATTTTGGCTGGAGAAAATAGCTTTATGATTCTTTTTCAAGTGCCATATCTTTCTGCCATATTTTTATCTGATGACAATAAAATATGCACATTCTGTTTCAGTGGACTATGTTCTTTCATATGAAATGGAAAAAAATAATCAATATAAGATTTTTATTTTTGACATTCGAACCCATAACAAGTCGTTGGCCTTGACATTCTCTGACAATATATCATTGAGAAAAGTTTGCCCTAACCACGTGCTAACCAATTTCCAATGAAAATGAAACAAATTATGCTAAAATATGTGTGATGAGTTTTCTATATAAACTATAGTAAAATGTATCCTCTTCCCAGGGAGAATGCGACACATAGGGGGCCATGAAATTAACAATTTTGATAAAACAGCTTAAGAACCTTTTGTACACCATTCTGCGATATCTTGGTCTTAAGAAGAAAACCGACGCATGACGACAGATCAAATTATAATGGGTGTATATTATGAGCTGAATGTCAAAGGATTGTAAACTCTGTACAAATTGTATTATATTATCAGGCAGTCAGCCTAAATGTATGTTTCATTTCTACCATATTAGAAGTTTGATGTTTTGTACGATATATATATATACTTAATTTTTACACATACATTAAAGGAGTTAGCTACTTTCATAAATTAAGATGTTTTTTCTAGAGTTTACTAGGCCGAATGAAATATGATCATGAGCAATCAGTATGGTAAATATGAGATTTGATAAAATGCCTCTCGTAGTCAACCAATCATGATCACTCAACTTCTTTTTGTAGGAGTCAATATTATCTGTAGGAGAATTAAACTCTCGCGATGTCTGTTGCACATAAGTACAAAGAAATACATTATCACTGAAGCCGAAAAAATTCACACTTAAGTAGCAATAACACATAATAGTCAAAAACCCAATATATGTGATCAGTGATAAGAAACAGTACTTATAAGCATTTTTGGCAATTTATCCTGAAACA
Source organism: Pecten maximus (assembly GCF_902652985.1). NCBI lineage: Eukaryota > Metazoa > Mollusca > Bivalvia > Pectinida > Pectinidae > Pecten > Pecten maximus. Next base: position 134,777 of record NW_022979579.1, read on the forward strand.
GCTATAGCCTTCCAAATTTGACATCCCACAGATTGTTGCTTGTATAGTTTTAAAGGTCAACATTGGAAAAAACCTAAATGGTTATACATGAATTCATAATGAATAGAATTATTGACAAAAAAGTTTCATTTATTTTCACACTTTCTGGAGACCAATAAGGAGATTGATGAGCATTTTAAGGGATCTGTTCGTGACATGAAAATCAAACATTTTTAATGAAATTTCAAAAGCAAATATAGATTTATTTTGAAAGTTATGAGGATATTGATATTTGAGAAAGTCTTATATTATATGGATTGTATATCGATTGCCAATAGATATACATGTATTTATCATTTTACATGAAAACAACAAAAAGGTATATTACATGAAAACAACAAAAAGTTGTACTAGTACGTTAAAATGCAATTGGTACACATTTTGTTAATCTACAATTACTTTGTATTGTTTAAATATTCTATGTAATACAAACATTTCACAGCTTGGTGCATACAAATGTATATATATATATATATTACATGAAAACATTTGAAAAGGTTGCATTGAATCGTGAGCTGAATAATACATGTATATAAATAAGACAACCTGGTTCAATAATAATTTAGCATTTTCATATATATTACGAGTGCGAGTAGCTACTGCAGTAAACCTTATCACAAAAATCCAGATTATGTATATTGTCTCTGTCGAGGAAGGTACAGCACAAATGACCACCACGACAGATATGTGCCAGTTTTCTTAGCTTTGAAAAATAAACGATCGAATTCCATCACGCCATCACGTAGGTCTGCCGATTCATAGATTTGAAACACAGGGACTTCGATCAGTTATCGCAGTAATCCGAAAGGTTCTGGTGTTGATATCGCCTTTCAGTGGGTCAACAAACAGATTTAAACTTTGTAAGCAACTTGCCTTTAATTCATGTTGATAGATATTAATTTCTAGCGACAATCATCACACTTTGATGCTTCGTGTGAAGCCCGTGTCCACGTGCCTCCATTTTGACAGAGTAAACAGACGAAACACGTGATCGCTAAATATTGGACCAAATCTCATAAAATCTCGTGAACAAACTACCAAGTTGTAAACAAAAGAAATGTTGTTAGCCAAAACCTGGAGGGTTTGATGAAAATCGGAAATTTATTTGCGCTTGGGTAGTTATGGCATCTTTATTCCTAGTAGTTAAACAAGTGTCCTCTGTAAGGTAACGTCAGAATATCGCAGTTATCTCCCTTCAATCAGTATTTTCGATATAGATTTGCATAAATCGATGCAGGTGTAGATATTTACAAGACATTATTCTTATTGTTTATTCAAAATAGTTCCTGAAATGTTCACAACATTATCAGCATAGTTAATACATTTCTGTACACATCTACTTTGAATGACGGACTACAATGACGTGCCTCATACTTGGACTAATAAGCGAATCATTACCCCTAGTTACAGAAATTACCACCAGAGGTCTCAAATTCCGGGCTTCCGCCGAAGAGAAATTTATACTGAATATACTTTTTTTCATGTAATAACACTTTATTTGTAGTCGTGATAGTTTTCATAAATGTATATATAGTTCAACTACATCATATATGAACCGAAAGAAACTACAAAATGAACTGTGAAAGGAAATATAACGAAAATGAAAGTGAGAGATTGTGACGTCACAACTCGTAGGTGATTGTAATATGGCAGGCGTAAACGCCTCCATAAAAACAATTAAACCTCATTATCTTTAACTTCTTAAAATTGAAGACATATATTTTGTCAGTTCTATAAAAAATTCACACCAGACATTTTAGCTCATTTAATCTTGAATACATGTACTCTGATTTTTTCAACAGCATCGCCAGCTTCAAACCAATTTTCCAACTGGGTCCATTGACTTGGGAATTTCTATATGACAAAATGTGACATTGGGAAATACAAACAGTAGTGAAATTCATACAAATGTCAGTTTTTTTTAATGAATATTGCCTTTATATTATTTTTTAAATTCAATTTTGTTATCAATGTGTATGTTACTGGTTTTTGTTTTTCAAAATTGCCTTAATATAATTTTTTGTATATAAAACATACTTAATCATTCAAAGGTGACTTCATAATTGGGAATTTGTCAGTGGCAAACTTAGAATTTTCAAAAGATTTTTTAAGGGGAATGAGTCCTTTTAACGGACCCTGTTTCTATTGTAGGAAAATCCCTGCAAACTAATGAAGTTTGACTATATAGTTACCATATGATTGACACAATTTTCAATTCAACCACATTGAAAACTAGAGTAATTATAGATAAGAAACAGAAACAAAACACTAGTTTTGAAGTATTTGCAGCTGAAATTACATCAATGTAGCACAAATATCATGGACAATACTTGTCAATATGCATATGTCACTTCTGTATACATTCATGAATTGCAATAGTAGAGTTCAAACCTGTTGATAGGCGCTACATGTAGTCTTTTTCGAGGTGATTTTCTTGGCACTGTGTCCTGTGACCAATCAAATGTACAAGGTATTGTCCCTTTTATTAATTTCCGCAACCCTGAAAACAAATAAATTCTATTAATGTGATAGCAATAATAAACCACGATTTTTTTTATATTTACTCAGACACATTTAAAATGTATGATAAGAGGTCATACATATTACATAGTTCAAATATATGACAGACAATACCCTATACATACTGTACATGTATACAGATATATGACAGACAATACCATATACACACTGTACATGTATACAGATATATGACAGACAATACCATATACACACTGTACATGTATACAGATATATGACAGACAATACCATATACACACTGTACATGTATACAGATATGGGACAGACAATACTAAATACATACTGTACATGTATATAGATATATGACAGACAATACCCTATACATACTGTACATGTATACAGATATATATGACAGACAATACCCTATACACACCGTACATGTATACAGATATATGACAGACAATACCATATACACACTGTACATGTATACAGACATATGACATACAATACCATATACATACTGTACATGTATACAGATATATGACAGACAATACCCTATACACACTGTACATGTATACAGATATATGACAGACAATACCATATACATACTGTACATGTATACAGATATATGACAGACAATACCCTATACACACTGTACATGTATACAGATATATGACAGACAATACCCTATACACACTGTACATGTATACAGATATATGACAGACAATACTCTATACACACTGTACATGTATACAGATATATGACAGACAATACCCTATACACACTGTACATGTATACAGATATATGACAGACAATACCCTATACACACTGTACATGTATACAGATATATGACAGACAAAACCCTATACATACTGTACATGTATACAGATATATGACAGACAATACCATATACACACTGTACATGTATACAGATATATGACAGACAATACCATATACACACTGTACATGTATACAGATATATGACAGACAATACCATATACATACTGTACATGTATACAGATATATGACAGACAATACCATATACATACTGTTCATGTATACAGATAAATGACAGACAATACCATATACATACTGTACATGTATACAGATATGACAGACAATACCATATACATAATGTTCATGTATACAGATATATGACAGACAATACCATATACATACTGTACATGTATACAGATATATGACAGACAATACCATATACATACTGTTCATGTATATAGATATATGACAGACAATACCATATACATACTGTACATGTATACAGATATATGACAGACAATACCCTATATACACTGTACATGTATACAGATATATGACAGACAATACCATATACATACTGTACATGTATACATATATATGACAGACAATACCTATATACACTGTACATGTATACAGATATATGACAGACAATACCATATACATACTGTTCATGTATATAGATATATGACAGACAATACCATATACATACTGTACATGTATACAGACATATGACAGACAATACCCTATATACACTGTACATGTATACAGATATATGACAGACAATACCCTATACACACTGTACATGTATACAGATATATGACAGACAATACCCTATACACACTGTACATGTATACAGATATATGACAGACAATACCCTATATACACTGTACATGTATACAGATATATGACAGACAATACCATATACATACTGTTCATGTATATAGATATATGACAGACAATACCATATACATACTGTACATGTATACAGATATATGACAGACAATACCCTATACACACTGTACATGTATACAGATATATGACAGACAATACCCTATATACACTGTACATGTATACAGATATATGACAGACAATACCCTATACACACTGTACATGTATACAGATATATGACAGACAATACCATATACATACTGTTCATGTATACAGATATATGACAGACAATACCATATACATACTGTACATGTATACAGATATATGACAGACAATACCCTATATACACTGTACATGTATACAGATATATGACAGACAATACCATATACATACTGTTCATGTATACAGATATATGACAGACAATACCATATACATACTGTTCATGTATACAGATATATGACAGACAATACCATATACATACTGTTCATGTATACAAATATACAAAAAAAGTATACATACACTATTATAATGGCATCCAGCTCTAATATAAAGCATGCAGTGGTAGTAACATTAACATTGCCTCACTATGCGATAGTTTTTGAATAAATACACTTATATATATATTAACAGATTTTTTATGAAAAATTATAAACATATTTCTTCCATTTTGCACTGGCTAGGATTTTTGTAGGAATATGTTGGGATGTATTTCAGCCTTAGTTGTGTTACATTATCATTCTTTCACAGAATTCAGAAATTAGAAAAAAAAAGGTAATGTGATTGATGTGTTCATATTATGACATGTACAGTGTATGAGTGACATACAAAAATGTGCACAATATTTTTAAAATCTGCTGCTTTAACAGTTTCTATCTCAAGTTGTACTCACAGGGACATTATCACATTTGCACACAACACAAACCACGTTTTTACGGTTGACTGCGCAAACTTTATTGCAGCATCCTGATTGGTCAATATATTTCAAATTGATTATTATCTTTATGAAACTGACAAAGACTAGTAATTTTAACTCAGCAAATTAACTGTCAATTATAAAAAACACTTGAACTGTCAAAACAATATAACACAGTTGGGGACAGCGGTTGCTAGCACTTGACCCACCGTTGGGACCAGGTCTTTACCACCTGTCCATACACAAAGTATCAATGTCTCAATGTCACATTACTTTACGTAATCCTTGAAACGACCAGGCTCCTTCACGACTCTTCCGCTAGATGTTATCTTGACATCTGGTGTTGCATTCTGAGTGTTCATGGTACTTGTCACTGCAGGAATAGTAGTTGGCTTACAATTTGGCGTCACAGTTGGTTTGACGTCATCGTCTACATCAGGTCCAATGATGACTGGGGGTTCTTCCGGTGTTTTCAGAAGATGGTTCCGGTTCCTTCTATATGATCTACCATTGGGTGTCTGGACAACATATGATCTTGGTGTGGTATGTCTTTGCTGTACCACAGCCGGTTCCCATGTTTTCTGTACTCTCATCCTGACAGCATCTCCTGGCATCAGAGATGGTAGACATTGTGCATGTTTATCATAATGGAACTTTTGGTGTTCCTGTCGAGTAGTTAGTTGTTCCCGGGCATTTTCAGCAACTTTTGGCATTAACATAGTGTTCTTTACGGGAATCTTTGACCTAAGACTTCTGCTCATGAGAAGTTCAGCTGGAGAGTAGCTCAGACCTGACAGCGGTGTGCTCCTATACTCGAGTAGTGCTGTATAAGGATCACTCTCCTCCTCACCTGACTTCCTCAGCATGTTTTTGACTGTCTGGACCATTCTTTCACTTAGTCCGTTGGACTTTGGATAAGTTGGACTGGATGTGACCAAGTCAATGTCCCAAGCATTGGCAAATCCTTTGAACTCCTTCGAATTGAAGGGCATATTGTCAGACATTATAGTTTCTGGTATACCATGTCGGGCTAGGATGGATTTAAGGTGCATGATAACTGTACTTGCTGTCTTGTTCTCTAGCAAACAGATTTCCGGATACCTTGAGAAGTAGTCCACCACAACAAGGTAGTCTCTTGAGCCATATTCAAACAAATCCATGCCCAACTTCTGCCAAGGGCGTTCTGGTATTTCGTGAGGTATTAAGGGTTCTTTCTGTTGCTTCCTTTTGAAACGATTGCACATTGGACACTTTGAGATGTAGTCAGCTATTTCCGCGGACATACTGGGCCAATAAAGAGTAGACCGTGCTCGTGCCTTACACTTTTCAATACCAAGGTGGCATTCATGAATTGTGCTCAGCATGTCTCGCATTTCCCGCGGAATTATTAGACGGTCTCCACAAAACAATAGTCCTTCTACCTCATGTATTTCATCTTTCAGGTGGAAATACTGACGGACTGATTTGGGTGTGTCACATTTCACTGCTGGCCATCCTGACAAAACCACATCGAGGAGGTCCTGTAGCTCAGAATCTGTAGATGTTGCTTGTTTTAGTTGTTCGCGTTTTCCATCGCTGGCAGATAAGTTGGCTACAACCCCATGGACCATGACTTCCATGTCCTCGTTTAATTCTCGGTCATGCTCAGTTTGCTCTGTATTCAGGTATGCGCGTGACAGCGTGTCCGCAATAAACATGTATTTCCCTGGTGTATAGGTGATTCCAACATCGTATCTTTGGAGTCTAAGCAACATACGCTGGAGTCTTGGCGTAGCTTTTGACAGTGGCTTCTTTATGATGGCCTCCAATGGTTTATAGTCTGACTGGACGTCCACCCGTTTTCCATAAATGTATTGATGGAACTTGTCGCACGCGAAAACGATTGCCAGCAGTTCCTTTTCTATCTGCGCATAGTTCTTTTCAGCATCAGTAAGGGAACGTGACGCATACGCTATTGGCTGTTTTTCCTGGAGTAGACAGGCTCCCAAACCGCTCTGTGAGGCATCAGCTTGAATGGTGATTCGTTTCTCAGGGTCGAAAAACCTTAGTACAGGGCTATTAGTCAATGCATCCTTTATCTCCTGGATTGCTCGATCTTGGTTTGAATCCCATACCCACTCACTGTCATTCTTGAGAAGACTGCGTAGCGGTGCTGTGATTGCTGACATGCGCGGTATGAATTTTGAAAGGTAGTTGACCATGCCCAGCAGCCTCTGTAGTGCTGGCTTGTCTTCTGGAACAGGCATGTCCAGAATAGCTTTGATCTTCTTGTCGTCAGCCTGAAGACCTCTCTGAGTAATGACATGACCCATGTATTCGACGGTGTCGACATTGAACTGTATTTTGTTTGGGTTGAACCTTACGTTTTGCTCACGGGCTCTCTGCATGACTTTACGTACGATTCTGTCGTGTTCTTCGTTGTCCACGGCAGCAATTATCATGTCATCTGCAATCATGTGTACTCCTTTAATATCACCAAATATCTGCTGGTTTTTCTTTTGGAAGACCTCAGACGCAGAACTTATGCCAAAGGGCATTCTCTTGAACCTGTAGCGTCCGAAGGGTGTGTTAAAAGTGCAGAGGATAGATGAGGCGTAATCGAGTTGAACCTGCCAGTACCCATCTTTCTCGTCGAGTATGGAAAACACTTTCTTCCCGTGAAGCTCAGCAGCGACATCTTCGGGTGTTGGTATCTTAAAGTGTTCTCTCTTGATTGCTGTATTTAAATCTCGAGGGTCTAAACAGAGTCTCAGTGAACCATTTTTCTTTTCAACAACCACTATACTGTTTACCCATTCAGTGGGCTCTTCCACTGCGGCAATAACGCCTTCCCTTTCCAGCCTCTCCAACGTTATCTTAAGTTTAGGCTGAAGGCTAAATGGCACTTTTCTTGGGGAATGTACCACTGGTCTCACACTGCTGTCAACTTCTATCTTATATTCACCTTTAAAGCATCCTAGGCCTGTGAACACATCGCTGAACTCTGTGACTAGGGAATCTTTCGTCAAAGGTTTTGATGTTTCGAAATTTCTGTCAACAGTGTCCACCCTTTCAATGAGACGTAAGTCGCGACATGTATCAAGTCCCAAAATGGCTGGTGACTGAACA
>NW_022979579.1:143479-161104 GCF_902652985.1 Pecten maximus
TTATTTAAACTTCCCCGGTTCTTACTTTGTGTCCGATACTCCTTATTACCGTGATATCATTATAACTGTCCCGGTTCTTACTTTGTGTCCGATACTCATTATTACCGTGATATCATTATAACTGTCCCGGTTCTTACTTTGTGTCCGATACTCATTATTACCGTGATATCATTATAATTGTCCCGGTTCTTACTTTGTGTCCGATACTCATTATTACCGTGATATCATTATAACTGTCCCGGTTCTTACTTTGTGTCCGATACTCATTATTACCGTGATATCATTATAACTGTCCCGGTTCTTACTTTGTGTCCGATACTCATTATTACCGTGATATCATTATAACTGTCCCGGTTCTTACTTTGTGTCCGATACTCCTTATTACCGTGATATCATTATAACTGTCCCGGTTCTTACTTTGTGTCCGATACTCATTATTACCGTGATATCATTATAACTGTCCCGGTTCTTACTTTGTGTCCGATACTCATTATTACCGTGATATCATTATAACTGTCCCGGTTCTTACTTTGTGTCCGATACTCCTTATTACCGTGATATCATTATAACTGTCCCGGTTCTTACTTTGTGTCCGATACTCATTATTACCGTGATATCATTATAACTGTCCCGGTTCTTACTTTGTGTCCGATACTCATTATTACCGTGATATCATTATAACTTCCCGGTTCTTACTTTGTGTCCGATACTCCTTATTACCGTGATATCATTATAACTGTCCCGGTTCTTACTTTGTGTCCGATACTCATTATTACCGTGATATCATTATAACTGTCCCGGTTCTTACTTTGTGTCCGATACTCCTTATTACCGTGATATCATTATAACTGTCCCGATTCTTACTTTGTGTCCGATACTCATTATTACCGTGATATCATTATAACTGTCCCGGTTCTTACTTTGTGTCCGATACTCATTATTACCGTGATATCATTATAACTGTCCCGGTTCTTACTTTGTGTCCGATACTCCTTATTACCGTGATATCATTATAACTGTCCCGGTTCTTACTTTGTGTCCGATACTCATTATTACCGTGATATCATTATAACTTCCCGGTTCTTACTTTGTGTCCGATACTCATTATTACCGTGATATCATTATAACTGTCCCGGTTCTTACTTTGTGTCCGATACTCATTATTACCGTGATATCATTATAACTGTCCCGGTTCTTACTTTGTGTCCGATACTCATTATTACCGTGATATCATTATAACTGTCCCGGTTCTTACTTTGTGTCCGATACTCATTATTACCGTGATATCATTATAACTGTCCCGGTTCTTACTTTGTGTCCGATACTCATTATTACCGTGATATCATTATAACTGTCCCGGTTCTTACTTTGTGTCCGATACTCATTATTACCGTGATATCATTATAACTGTCCCGGTTCTTACTTTGTGTCCGATACTCATTATTACCGTGATATCATTATAACTGTCCCGGTTCTTACTTTGTGTCCGATACTCCTTATTACCGTGATATCATTATAACTGTCCCGGTTCTTACTTTGTGTCCGATACTCATTATTACCGTGATATCATTATAACTGTCCCGGTTCTTACTTTGTGTCCGATACTCATTATTACCGTGATATCATTATAACTGTCCCGGTTCTTACTTTGTGTCCGATACTCATTATTACCGTGATATCATTATAACTTCCCGGTTCTTACTTTGTGTCCGATACTCCTTATTACCGTGATATCATTATAACTGTCCCGGTTCTTACTTTGTGTCCGATACTCATTATTACCGTGATATCATTATAACTTCCCGGTTCTTACTTTGTGTCCGATACTCATTATTACCGTGATATCATTATAACTGTCCCGGTTCTTACTTTGTGTCCGATACTCATTATTACCGTGATATCATTATAACTTCCCGGTTCTTACTTTGTGTCCGATACTCATTATTACCGTGATATCATTATAACTGTCCCGGTTCTTACTTTGTGTCCGATACTCCTTATTACCGTGATATCATTATAACTGTCCCGGTTCTTACTTTGTGTCCGATACTCATTATTACCGTGATATCATTATAACTGTCCCGGTTCTTACTTTGTGTCCGATACTCATTATTACCGTGATATCATTATAACTGTCCCGGTTCTTACTTTGTGTCCGATACTCCTTATTACCGTGATATCATTATAACTTCCCGGTTCTTACTTTGTGTCCGATACTCATTATTACCGTGATATCATTATAACTGTCCCGGTTCTTACTTTGTGTCCGATACTCATTATTACCGTGATATCATTATAACTTCCCGGTTCTTACTTTGTGTCCGATACTCCTTATTACCGTGATATCATTATAACTGTCCCGGTTCTTACTTTGTGTCCGATACTCATTATTACCGTGATATCATTATAACTGTCCCGGTTCTTACTTTGTGTCCGATACTCATTATTACCGTGATATCATTATAACTTCCCGGTTCTTACTTTGTGTCCGATACTCATTATTACCGTGATATCATTATAACTGTCCCGGTTCTTACTTTGTGTCCGATACTCATTATTACCGTGATATCATTATAACTGTCCCGGTTCTTACTTTGTGTCCGATACTCCTTATTACCGTGATATCATTATAACTGTCCCGGTTCTTACTTTGTGTCCGATACTCCTTATTACCGTGATATCATTATAACTTCCCGGTTCTTACTTTGTGTCCGATACTCATTATTACCGTGATATCATTATAACTTCCCGGTTCTTACTTTGTGTCCGATACTCATTATTACCGTGATATCATTATAACTGTCCCGGTTCTTACTTTGTGTCCGATACTCCTTATTACCGTGATATCATTATAACTGTCCCGGTTCTTACTTTGTGTCCGATACTCCTTATTACCGTGATATCATTATAACTGTCCCGGTTCTTACTTTGTGTCCGATACTCATTATTACCGTGATATCATTATAACTGTCCCGGTTCTTACTTTGTGTCCGATACTCCTTATTACCGTGATATCATTATAACTGTCCCGGTTCTTACTTTGTGTCCGATACTCATTATTACCGTGATATCATTATAACTGTCCCGTTCTTACTTTGTGTCCGATACTCCATTATTACCGTGATATCATTATAACTGTCCCGGTTCTTACTTTGTGTCCGATACTCCTTATTACCGTGATATCATTATAACTGTCCCGGTTCTTACTTTGTGTCCGATACTCATTATTACCGTGATATCATTATAACTGTCCCGGTTCTTACTTTGTGTCCGATACTCATTATTACCGTGATATCATTATAACTGTCCCGGTTCTTACTTTGTGTCCGATACTCCTTATTACCGTGATATCATTATAACTGTCCAGGTTCTTACTTTGTGTCCGATACTCATTATTACCGTGATATCATTATAACTGTCCCGGTTCTTACTTTGTGTCCGATACTCCTTATTACCGTGATATCATTATAACTGTCCCGGTTCTTACTTTGTGTCCGATACTCATTATTACCGTGATATCATTATAACTGTCCCGGTTCTTACTTTGTGTCCGATACTCATTATTACCGTGATATCATTATAACTGTCCCGGTTCTTACTTTGTGTCCGATACTCCTTATTACCGTGATATCATTATAACTTCCCGGTTCTTACTTTGTGTCCGATACTCATTATTACCGTGATATCATTATAACTGTCCCGGTTCTTACTTTGTGTCCGATACTCATTATTACCGTGATATCATTATAACTTCCCGGTTCTTACTTTGTGTCCGATACTCATTATTACCGTGATATCATTATAACTTCCCGGTTCTTACTTTGTGTCCGATACTCCTTATTACCGTGATATCATTATAACTGTCCCGGTTCTTACTTTGTGTCCGATACTCATTATTACCGTGATATCATTATAACTTCCCGGTTCTTACTTTGTGTCCGATACTCATTATTACCGTGATATCATTATAACTGTCCCGGTTCTTACTTTGTGTCCGATACTCATTATTACCGTGATATCATTATAACTGTCCCGGTTCTTACTTTGTGTCCGATACTCATTATTACCGTGATATCATTATAACTGTCCCGGTTCTTACTTTGTGTCCGATACTCCTTATTACCGTGATATCATTATAACTGTCCCGGTTCTTACTTTGTGTCCGATACTCCTTATTACCGTGATATCATTATAACTTCCCGGTTCTTACTTTGTGTCCGATACTCATTATTACCGTGATATCATTATAACTGTCCCGGTTCTTACTTTGTGTCCGATACTCATTATTACCGTGATATCATTATAACTGTCCCGGTTCTTACTTTGTGTCCGATACTCATTATTACCGTGATATCATTATAACTGTCCCGGTTCTTACTTTGTGTCCGATACTCATTATTACCGTGATATCATTATAACTTCCCGGTTCTTACTTTGTGTCCGATACTCATTATTACCGTGATATCATTATAACTGTCCCGGTTCTTACTTTGTGTCCGATACTCCTTATTACCGTGATATCATTATAACTTCCCGGTTCTTACTTTGTGTCCGATACTCATTATTACCGTGATATCATTATAACTTCCCGGTTCTTACTTTGTGTCCGATACTCCTTATTACCGTGATATCATTATAACTGTCCCGGTTCTTACTTTGTGTCCGATACTCATTATTACCGTGATATCATTATAACTGTCCGGTTCTTACTTTGTGTCCGATACTCCTTATTACCGTGATATCATTATAACTTCCCGTTCTTACTTTGTGTCCGATACTCATTATTACCGTGATATCATTATAACTGTCCCGGTTCTTACTTTGTGTCCGATACTCCTTATTACCGTGATATCATTATAACTGTCCCGGTTCTTACTTTGTGTCCGATACTCATTATTACCGTGATATCATTATAACTTCCCGGTTCTTACTTTGTGTCCGATACTCATTATTACCGTGATATCATTATAACTGTCCCGGTTCTTACTTTGTGTCCGATACTCCTTATTACCGTGATATCATTATAACTGTCCCGGTTCTTACTTTGTGTCCGATACTCCTTATTACCGTGATATCATTATAACTTCCCGGTTCTTACTTTGTGTCCGATACTCATTATTACCGTGATATCATTATAACTGTCCCGGTTCTTACTTTGTGTCCGATACTCATTATTACCGTGATATCATTATAACTGTCCCGGTTCTTACTTTGTGTCCGATACTCATTATTACCGTGATATCATTATAACTTCCCGGTTCTTACTTTGTGTCCGATACTCCTTATTACCGTGATATCATTATAACTGTCCCGGTTCTTACTTTGTGTCCGATACTCCGGTGTACGAACCGGTAACATGGTGTTCAATGAGCTGCCGAAGAAATGGTTTGAAAACCAACTTTTGAAGACACCTATTCATACCAGATGTAAGTGCATGTGTGCCTTATAGTCCCAACAATCCTGACATTGATTTGTGTGACATTCTGATTTATGATTTAAGAGAAATCGTGAACATTTGAAATCGCACCATTGTTTACTATCTCTAATACAGGTGAACGTAATTCACCTGTGTGACTAATGATGCGTGCCATTCTATCGGAGTACAGTGAGCGATCGACAGCTATGTATATATGAACTGGTCGATGATGTAAACATTGATGATGGCTGATATAACGTTGTCACAGGAAAGTGAGACAGATGAGAGTGAAAATGACATAGACAATAGCATCTACCATTCTGTGCAAGACAGATTTGGACAATATGACAAAAAATCTTTTAAACAAACCATAGTTAATACGCTGAATCTGAATGATCTACGCAGTGTTCGTAAATCCCTATTTGATATACTAAAAAAGAATGCCGATGAAGAAATGCATGACGGAAAACTCATTGAGAGAACTCATAGAGAAAATAGCCCCCCAGTTGAGGAAAAACTAGCAGATGATATATATGCTATATATCAATATCTGCAAGGGGACGGTAACATGAACGATATCAAGTCATGTATTTCAAAGAGGAGAACAACATCCAGCGGAGATTTGTTAAAAGATAAGGTGCTTGATGAGCAGGCCTCTGAGGCTCTGAAAAAAATTCTCGGGCATAACGACGGAGCGTCTGATGACATTAACCACAATGCAATTATTATGGGACATATATTTGAGATTAAGCAACAAATTGCGGACATTAACCGAAAATATGAGAATGAGACAAAAGAATTGTACAAGAAATTAAAAGAAAGTGATAAAGAATGTGAACGATTAAAGCTACAATTATCTGATAGCCGAATTCGCGAAGCGAAAGTGCGGGCTGAATTGAAAGAAGTAAAGCAAAATGCCAAGGAAAATGAAAATATAAGACCTATCATTGATAAAATCCTAAATAAACTGCAATCTGTTGATGATAGGCTTAAAACACAAAAGCAGAACAATATTTCATATGCACATGTGGTGAAGTCTCCAAAACAATCCAAACAAAAGGAAAATACTCCAACTAACAATGAGGACGCACAGGTACATATGGAATGGTCACCGAACGCAATGCTTGCTACATCAACGCAGAGTGAAAATGTATCTCCTCAGATAGTAGGCCATGATTGGCATAAACATGACTATTTTCCAAACCAGGAAGACAAAGGAACCTACATCACAGTGACAGAAACGGAAAAGACACCTACTAGAAATGACAAATCGTTCGAGGAAAGACGAACAGTACGTGACAAACAAGATGACATGGAAATCACATCTCAACGTGGAATGAAGATTCCTACTGTCGTAAATAATGGTGACACATCCATTTTCCGTGGTGTCGTTCGTAACAGAAAAAAGAGAATTGTTCTCTACAATGTGGAAGGTGAAAAGCCCCTTGAACTCATCATAACAGCAATTAAAGCTTATGCATTAGCGAAAGATGTACATATCTCATATGTAAAGTTGCTGAAACAACGTGAAGGCTTCTCTGGAGTTACGTACACTCTACAACTCAACATTGATTTTGATGATTATGAAAAAATAACAGAAGAAGACTATTTCTGGCCCAAAGGGATATATTGGAGAGATTGGAATCCGCGTTTCAGACGGGAGAATATCCTTTCCTCAAATTTTTCGTAACTTTGTTTTATGTATTCTAAAAGTATGTATTCAAAATTAGTATTATATGTCATTCTGATGATGTCACTATGTACCCTGCGTATTGCAACCTGGAATATACGGGGTATTATGTATGGTACCTCATACACCCAAAGTGTTTTAGACAAAACAGACATTTGTGTAATAAGTGAACATTGGTTGAATTCGACTAATGTACAAGTTCTAGATCAAATTCATGATGATTTTATAGCTTCTTCCAAAACTGTTGAAATACGCAATGATTGTACAATATCTGGTAGGCGAGGTTCTGGTGGGGTTTGTATATATACCAGAAAAACTATTAACATGAGGGTAAGTTCGATTGAGGTAAAATCATCAAGAATTGCATGTGTAAAGATAGAAATTCCAAATGTTCAAACTATTAATGTAATAGGAGTTCTGCTCCCATCAACTAATGTATCAATAAATACATATAGGGACATAGTCTGTGAAGTCTTTGAAACATACGATAAAATTTGTAAAACTGGACTTACAATTATATGTGGAGATATCAATGTTGATTTATCACAAAAAAGTAACTGCAAAAGTAAATTTGTTTTTGAATTCCTAAAGGAAAGAAATCTTATTTCGGTGTGCTTGTTACCATGTACGAATGGTGTAAACTATACTTACCGGAACAAAGACCTTACACAGAAAACTTTGATTGATCATGTATTGATACCAGATTTTTTCAAAACGTCTGTGATTAATTGTAAAATAGATGAACGATGTCCCTATGATGTATCTGATCATCTTCCTGTTTATGCATCGTTTGACTTAACCATGCTTAAAATATCACAGCAAAGAATGAAGTATTGTGTACTTAACTGGGATAAGACTGATATTGTAAGTAGGAAATTGTACCAAACAGAATTAGATAGATATTGTAATTGCATGCCAAAAATACTTCCCAATCCTGAAAATATAGAAAATTATTGTAATCTGTTGGTTCAAGGTATGCATTTAGCTTCTGAAATGTATATATCTAGTGGTAGTTATAGATCTTTTTTGAAACCCTATTAGAAATCAAACAAGTTAAACAACTTTCATTATGAACAAAGGGCGGCTAGAAAAATATGGAAGAATGAGGGCAGACCGAGGGGTCATGATAATCATTCATATACAGTCTATAAAGATAAAAAGAGAGAATTCAGAAAGCGAAAACGAGCAGCTGAAAAAATGTGGCAAGATGAAAAATTTGAAGAGATTCGGGAAGCTGCTGAATTGGAAATAGGTCTTTTTTTATAGAACAGTGAAAAAACACAGAAAATCTAATTCTGTAAATAATAAGTTAACATACAATGGACAAAATGCTACATCAGCAGGTGACATTTGCAATTTATGGGGTGTATACTTCTCAGATCTTTACTCTGAGACAATGCGTCCAAATTTTGACCAATATTTTTATACTTCTGTCAATGACGAAATAGCAAATCTGACCGAAAAAGAAAAAATAAATGATAAATTATCTACGGATAGCTTTAACGTTACAATGACTGAGATTAAAAACATATTAAAAGTAGCTAAAAGGAAAAAGGCACCTGGCCCTGATTTTATAACAAATGAGCACATGATTTTTGCTGGAAATGGTATGTTACAATGCCTAGAGGATCTCTTTAATGCTATTTTTGAATGTGAATATGTTCCAATTTCATTCAAACAAGGCACGATTATACCGCTATATAAGGGGGAAAACAAAGACAAATCAGACCCTGCTAATTACAGAGCTATAACATTAACATCAGCAATAGGCAAACTTTTTGAAAAAATATTACTTGTTCGAATAGAAGATAGAATTCTTGAACAGAAAATAACATTTCCCCATCCATGCCAATTTGGTTTTCGTAAAGAACATGGTTCTATTCCAGCAATTTATGTAGTTAAAGAGTTAATTAATTACTACAATGGCAGAAATTCTAATGTGTATTGCTGTTTCTTAGACAACGAGAAAGCATTTGATAGAATCTGGCAGAATGGTCTTTTCTATAAGTTGTATTATGATTTAAATATAAAAGGTAAATTGTGGAATTTAGTACATAATACATACAATGGAGCTTCATGTGAAGTGAGGTATACTTCTTTATACATACAATGGAGCTTCATGTGAAGTGAGGTATACTTCTTTTCTAAGTGAAAAGGTCCATATAAGACAAGGTGTCGGTCAAGGGAGGGTAATGTCATCTTGGATGTTTTCTGTATATATAGACCAATTGATGTATTCCCTAGAAAAAAGTAAAAGTGGTCTTATTATTGGAGACACACATATTTCCTCTGTACTGTTAGCAGATGACACTACCTTACTTTCATCATCTGTTCGTAACATACAGTGTCTTCTTCAATTCGTAGAAAATTATGCTAACAAATGGTGATTGACTTATAATGGAAACAAAAGTTCACTTATTGTTTTCAGATGTACCAATACAAAAACACCATCTCCTAAATTGACATTAAATTTTTGTAATAGTATAGTTTTTGAAAAAGATTCAACGATATATGCTGGTACATTATTGTCAGCGAAGCGTGACAGAAGTAACACTGTTAATTTGGCATCCAAAAAAATGAAGAAAAAATTACATTCTTTATATGATGTTGGCATGAAGCCTTCAGGAATGCTACCAACCTCAGCCAAATGTATTTAAGAACGTGTTATATTACCTGCTGCATTGTACTCATGTGAAACATGGAATAATTTATCCCCAAAACTCAGTGAAACACTAGAAATAACACAAAAATATTTCGTGAGGTTTATTCTAGAGTTTCATTCAACTTCCCCAGTAGACGCTACAGTTTCTTCACTTGGACTCTGGTCAGTCCAGGGGAAAATAGATAAAAACAAAATGTTATTTTTCGAAAGATTAAGTAATGCCAAATATGACTATACCCACAAGAAAAATTTTAATTACCTTCTTGGATGTATTATTAATGGACATACAGATTGTTCAAATTCAATTACTTTTAATCTGATGAATATTGTTATCAAATATCAGCTTATTTTTTTCATAGAACAATTGATCAAAGATGGATACTTCCCATCAAAACTGCTATGGAAAAATATTGTTAATAATGCTATCTTTAAGCATGAGGAAGAGACGTGGAAAAACAAAGTTAAAAATAGATTAGACCTTGAACGATTTTGTTTAATTCATACAGAGTTAAAAGAACATCGTCTTATTGCACTGCTGTCAAATCATACCGATCTTAGAAAACAATTAACATATCTTCTTAAACTTGGATGTATGGCTATTACACCAGGCGTCTGTCTTCTTTGTGGAATGGCTTCTGCTGATATTATAAAACATTTAATGATGAACTGTTGGAAACTACTTGAAGAAAGAAACGCAATTTTTTACATGATAGTTGACATTCTACCTGTCCCTGAATGAAATACTGGCTTTTTTATTTGGCGGATTAAATGATGTAACACAAAGTATAAATTGTGAAGATTGGCGCAATATTATGTTAAATATTGCAAAAATGATAGAGCCGATGAGGATGAAAATGAGGCAAAATGTCCAAACTTGTAAATATACCTTCAATTAACTTAAATACCCAATACCCAATTAAATAAACTATGAAGGAGGTCATGTGATTGTATATTATATGATTTAACTACTTTTCTATGGACATGTTTTTGTATTAGTCACGTGATGCATATATCATTTGTATATATTTTTGTGTTGTATAGTGTTTGT
The DNA here is from genome assembly GCF_902652985.1 of Pecten maximus. Lineage (NCBI taxonomy): Eukaryota > Metazoa > Mollusca > Bivalvia > Pectinida > Pectinidae > Pecten > Pecten maximus. Next base: position 154,296 of record NW_022979579.1, read on the forward strand.
ATGAAAAATTAATCTCCATGTAATTGGAGGAAATAAAGATTATTCATTCATCCATTCATTCCTTATTACCGTGATCATTATAACTTCCCGGTTCTTACTTTGTGTCTGATACTCCTTATTACCGTGATATCATTATAACTTCCCGGTTCTTATTTTGTGTTCGATACTCCTTATTACCGTGATATCATTATAACTGTCCCGGTTCTTACTTTGTGTCCAATACTCCTTATTACCGTGATATCATTATAACTGTCCCGATTCTTACTTTGTGTCTGATACTCCTTATTACCGTGATATCATTATAACTGTCCCGGTTCTTACTTTGTTTCTGATACTCCTTATTACCGTGATATCATTATAACTTCCCGGTTCTTATTTTGTGACCAATACTCATTATTACCGTGATATCATTATAACTTCCCGGTTCTTACTTTGTGACCGATACTCCTTATTACCGTGATATCATTATAACTGTCCCGGTTCTTACTTTGTGTCCGATACTCCTTATTACCGTGATATCATTATAACTTCCCGGTTCTTACTTTGTGTCCGATACTCCCCATTACACTGATATCATTATAACTGTCCCGATTCTTACTTTGTGTCCAATACTCCTTATTACCGTGATATCATTATAACTTCCCGATTCTTACTTTGTGACTGATACTCCCCATTACACTGATATCATTATAAGTTCCCGGTTCTTACTTTGAGTCCGATACTCCTTATTACCGTGATATCATTATAACTGTCCCGATTCTTACTTTGTGACTGATACTCCCCATTACACTGATATCATTATATCTGTCCCGATTCTTACTTTGTGTCTGATACTCCTTATTACCGTGATATCATTATAACTGTCCCGATTCTTACTTTGTGTCTGATACTCCTTATTACCGTGATATCATTATAACTGTCCCGGTTCTTACTTTGTGTCCGATACTCCTTATTACCGTGATATCATTATAACTGTCCCGGTTCTTACTTTGTGTCCGATACTCCTTATTACCGTGATATCATTATAACTGTCCCGGTTCTTACTTTTTGACCGATACTCCTTATTACCGTGATATCATTATAACTGTCCCGGTTCTTACTTTGTGTCCGATACTCCTTATTACCGTGATATCATTATAACTGTCCCGGTTCTTACTTTGTGTCCGATACTCCTTATTACCGTGATATCATTATAACTGTCCCGGTTCTTACTTTGTGACCGATACTCCCTTATTACCGTGATATCATTATAACTTCCCGGTTCTTACTTTGTGTTCAATACTCCTTTACGTTGATACACTACAACTATGGTACATTTTAATCAGCAACACAAATGAGTTCCGAGATTGTAAATCAGCATAATAACTTAAACGAAAGGTAAAACCTTAAAAGTTATTAAAAACGGGGATGGCATGACTGAAATTCATACGTATCGATTTTAAGGTTTTCACTACATACTATAATTGATATTTAGCAGCGAAATAATCTTGACGCGCATCATTTCACAAGAGCGTGTATAGATGAGTTGATAATATTTGTATTCATCCCTTATGCATGATTTAGATTAAGAGTGACTGATCAAAACAAGGGACAATATTGTAATTTCCGCTTCTGCTATTTCATCACTGACATGTACGGCGTTGGTTTCGGTTGAAGAACTATACTAAATACGCATCCATTTCACGATTACAGATATAAGTTGATAAATTCATGTGATAGTATTGATAATGATTATCAGCTGTGTTTATCAGTTCTGTATTTGTGTACTCGAGTACAAGGTTTGAGGAGGCGTTGTCTGTATAGGTGTTGAAACTCGATACAATAAAATCTCTATTAACGAGAATGTTTCCATCATTTCCCTTTTTGTTGTTTATACCTAGTCAATAATAACTAGCCAATAATAAACTTATCGATCACGCGCTCCTTTTAACGTGTCTCCGGGATTATGTTTGTAAATGTTTCAGTTCAGGGTCATCTAAACAGCAAATCCAGTCAAAACAGTGATATTTTACAAGCCTATAAATTGTAACTATAGTGCAATTAAACAGAAATAACTTTTCGTATATATCATGGTGAACCGTTGGACTTGTTGTTGACATGTCTATCGTTAGCTATTTGTAAATTTCAACAAAACATGCAAAATGCATGTTTCAGAGGGACATAATTAGCTCATTTGTATCATATATATTGCACAAACTAGCATTGTCATTTTGCACACAAATTTGACTTTAAAATGTCCTTGCTGAGTATGATCGGATGTCTTAAAAGTATGATAAAGGAACATTTTTATCAATTGAAATACTTCTCTTTGTCATATTTGTGTAATATCATTTAAAGTCATCATTAACATTTCAAGGTCAAAACAAAACAAGCGTTTATACGTACATAAAGTAGAATCTGGTCAAACAAAAACTATAGACAGTCGTGAGCATGACAGCTGGGCTATTTTGCAGGTTTGGTCTTTTGAGTGACAAACAATTATTCCAAACTACATCTTACCACAAAGTAGCTCTATAGAATAAACTAATAGCATCTACAGCAAATTATTGGTAATTGTAAGAAACAACATGTCCAAACAAACATTTGGGTATAAATATATTACTATTTCTGTGTATATCTTTATATATATATATATATATATTTGTGTTTGAAAATCAACACATTCTGCTATATAGATGACCCCTAAGGATCCGTAACATTCTATCAGGCTTGGGAGTCAGTATCTCTACCCTCTTGGGCTTAATGTTGATCCCCCAAATGTTGACAACGTGTTGATAAACCGAAGGGTCTGTGGCTGGTTTAGTTAATCAACTTGTTGATTCCCTTTACTATAAGTATATATGTATTCGTTGACAACATACAATGTTATCATCTCCGATGACCTCATTCTAAATAGTCCAGACGTATCCGTCATTCACATGACCAGGCAGATAAACCGGTGACAGGTACATCTACATGTATCAAACATCTAATTGTACATTGGACGTGGCGTTTCACCTGATGTGAGTTAACCGAATTATTAGAAGAAAGAAATACAATAATTATTTGATTGTAGATATTCTTGGACAAGATAACCCTTGTATATGTGTTATTATGTTTGACAGTATTAATGCATGTACGGAAACAACGAACAGTCAAATATGGCTGATATAATACTAAGTATATTCATATTTATATCCCTAGTTTTCTCGTCCCTTAACATCCGAATGTTCGGTTATAGGCTCCTAACATCAATGTGTATCGTACCACATCGCCAGGGCATCGATCTTCAATGTGGTTGTAACCCCTCAGCCCCGTGTTGTATGGTTGTAGTAATACCCAAATCCCTTGTTGTATGGTTGTAGTAATACATAAATCTCTTGTTGTATGGTTGTAGTAATACCTAAATCTCTTGTTGTATGGTTGTAGTAATACCTAAATCTCTTGTTGTATGGTTGTAGTAATACCTAAATCTCTTGTTGTATGGTTGTAGTAATACCTAAATCTCTTGTTGTATGGTTGTAGTAATACCTAAATCTCTTGTTGTATGGTTGTAGTAATACCTAAATCTCTTGTTGTATGGTTGAAGTAATACCTACATCTCTTGTTGTATGGTTGTAGTAATACCTAAATCTCTTGTTGTATGGTTGTAGTAATACCTAAATCTCTTCTCGTATGGATGTAGTAATACCTAAATCTCTTGTTGTATGGTTGTAGTAATACCTGAATCTCTTGTTGTATGGTTGTAGTAATACCTAAATCTCTTGTTGTATGATTGAAGTAATACCTAAATCTCTTGTTGTATGGTTGTAGTAATACCTAAATCTCTTGTTGTATGGTTGTAGTAATACCTAGATCTCTTGTTGTATGGTTGAAGTAATACCTACATCTCTTGTTGTATGGTTGTAGTAATACCTAAATCTCTTGTTGTATGGTTGTAGTAATACCTAAATATCTTGTTGTATGGTTGTAGTAATACCTAAATCTCTTGTTGTATGGTTGTAGTAATACCTAAATCTCTTGTTGTATGGTTGTAGTAATACCTCCATCTCTTGTTGTATGGTTGTAGTAATACATAAATCTCTTGTTGTATGGTTGTAGTAATACCTAAATCTCTTGTTGTATGGTTGTAGTAATACCTAAATCTCTTGTTGTATGGTTGTAGTAATACCTAAATCTCTTGTTGTATGGTTGTAGTAATACCTAAATCTCTTGTTGTATGGTTGTAGTAATACCTAAATCTCTTGTTGTATGGTTGTAGTAATACCTAAATCTCTTGTTGTATGGTTGAAGTAATACCTACATCTCTTGTTGTATGGTTGTAGTAATACCTAAATCTCTTGTTGTATGGTTGTAGTAATACCTAAATCTCTTCTCGTATGGTTGTAGTAATACCTAAATCTCTTGTTGTATGGTTGTAGTAATACCTAAATCTCTTGTTGTATGGTTGTAGTAATACCTAAATCTCTTGTTGTATGGTTGAAGTAATACCTAAATCTCTTGTTGTATGGTTGTAGTAATACCTAAATCTCTTGTTGTATGGTTGTAGTAATACCTAAATCTCTTGTTGTATGGTTGTAGTAATACCTAAATCTCTTGTTGTATGGTTGAAGTAATACCTGAATCTCTTGTTGTATGGTTGTAGTAATACCTAAATCTCTTGTTGTATGGTTGTAGTAATACCTAAATCTCTTGTTGAATGGTTGTAGTAATACATAAATCTCTTGTTGTATGGTTGTAGTAATACCTAAATCTCTTGTTGTATGGTTGTAGTAATACCTAAATCTCTTGTTGTATGGTTGTAGTAATACCTAAATCTCTTGTTGTATGGTTGAAGTAATACCCAAATCTCTTGTTGTATGGTTGTAGTAATACCCAAATCCCTTGTTGTATGGTTGTAGTAATACCCAAATCCCTTGTTGTATGGTTGTAGTAATACATAAATCTCTTGTTGTATGGTTGTAGTAATACCTAAATCTCTTGTTGTATGGTTGTAGTAATACCTAAATCTCTTGTTGTATGGTTGTAGTAATACCTAAATCTCTTGTTGTATGGTTGTAGTAATACCTAAATCTCTTGTTGTATGGTTGAAGTAATACCTACATCTCTTGTTGTATGGTTGTAGTAATACCTAAATCTCTTGTTGTATGGTTGTAGTAATACCTAAATCTCTTCTCGTATGGATGTAGTAATACCTAAATCTCTTGTTGTATGGTTGTAGTAATACCTGAATCTCTTGTTGTATGGTTGTAGTAATACCTAAATCTCTTGTTGTATGGTTGAAGTAATACCCAAATCTCTTGTTGTATGGTTGTAGTAATACCCAAATCCCTTGTTGTATGGTTGTAGTAATACCTCATTCTCTTGTTGTATGGTTGTAGTAATACCTTAATCTCTTGGTGTATGGTTGTAGTAATACCTGAATCTCTTGTTGTATGGTTGTAGTAATACCTAAATCTCTTGTTGTATGGTTGAAGTAATACCCAAATCTCTTGTTGTATGGTTGTAGTAATACCCAAATCCCTTGTTGTATGGTTGTAGTAATACCTCATTCTCTTGTTGTATGGTTGTAGTAATACCTTAATCTCTTGGTGTATGGTTGTAGTAATACCTAAATCTCTTGTTGTATGGTTGAATAAATGGTAGTAATCAACCAGTCCCTTGTTGTATAGTTATACTAATCCCCAGCTCCTTACTGTATAGTTGTAGTAATCCCCAGCCCCTTACTGTATGGTTGTAGTAATCCCCAGCTCCTTACTGTATGTTGTATTAATCCCCAGCCCCTTACTGTATGTTGTATTAATCCTCACCCCCTTACTGTATGGTTGTAGTAATCCCCAGCTCCTTACTGTATGTTGTATTAATCCCCAGCCCCTTGCTGTATGGTTGTATTAATCCCCAGCCCCTTACTGTATGGTTGTAGTAATCCCCAGCCCCTTGCTGTATGGTTGTAGTAATCCCAAGCCCCTTACTGTATTGTTGTAGTAATCCCCAGCTCCTTACTGTATTGTTGTAGTAATCCCCAGCCCCTTACTGTATGGTTGTAGTAATCCCCAGCCCCTTACTGTATGGTTGTAGTAATCCCCAGCACCTTACTGTATGGTTGTATTAATCCCCAGCCCCTTGCTGTATGGTTGTATTAATCCCCAGCCCCTTACTGTATAGTTGTATTAATCCCCAGCCCCTTACTGTATGGTTGTATTAATCCCCAGTCCCTTACTGTATGGTTGTAGTAATCCCCAGCTCCTTACTGTATGTTGTATTAATCCCCAGCCCCTTACTATATGGTTGTATTAATCCCCAGCCCCTTACTGTATGGTTGTATTAATCCCCAGCCCCTTACTGTATGGTTGTATTAATCCCCAGCCCCTTACTGTATTGTTGTAGTAATCCCCAGCTCCTTACTGTATTGTTGTATTAATCCCCAGCTCCTTACTGTATGGTTGTATTAATCCCCAGCCCCTTACTGTATAGTTGTATTAATCCCCAGCCCCTTACTGTATGGTTGTAGTAATCCCCAGCCCCTTACTGTATGGTTGTATTAACCCCCAGCCCCTTACTGTATTGTTGTACTAATCCCCAGCTCCTTACTGTATTGTTGTAGTATTCCACAGCCCCTTACTGTATGGTTGTATTAATCCCCAGCCCCTTACTGTATGGTTGTAGTAATCCCCAGCCCCTTACTGTATTGTTGTAGTAATCCCCAGCTCCTTACTGTATGGTTGTATTAATCCCCAGCCCCTTACTGTATGGTTGTAGTAATCCCCAGCTCATTACTCTATGTTGTATTAATCCCCAGCAGTATACCCCGCTCTTACTTTGTTGTATTA
>NW_022979579.1:161604-221380 GCF_902652985.1 Pecten maximus
TGGCCTCATTTAAGGTGTGACAAAATATATCCAATCAAACAACAGGAGATAACATAAGTACTTCACATGACCATGTAGATAAAAGTGTATATATATCGGTATCAAACCTCTAATTATACATTAGACGGGGCGTTTTACCTACCAAGACAAGCTGAAGAGTTCACCATAACCTACCTCTACAGATCAACACATGAAGACTTCAGTTTAGCGTCATACAAGACAGGTAGGATTTTTGAAGATAATTTATAGAAGCCATTGGCTGGTACATCATTGTTGCAAGTTGGTTGTATAATTCCCTTCTGTACTTTCGTTTTTCCCTTCTACATTTTCCTTCCTCTTAAGAGAAGCCATTGACTGGTTACTTACCTTGAAGTTGTCAGTCTTTTTCTTTGAGGTAGTAGCTGTTCTGGTGTTAAAGTGTGTAAGTTGTCATTTTGTGGTGCTGTAAATAATTATGGTTGCTAGTTGGTTTATATTGCCAATGATGGATTTTTAAATAAACGAAGGACCTGTATCTAATTATATATTCCAAGCACGGTACTATCAAGTAGAGTTAAGAGCTTGTAGGGAAAAGTCAGACCATTACAACAACAGCAACGTCACGCGTACCTGTGGTGGCCGGTGAAATCAACGCTCTGACAAAATTATCCATTTTTAACAATCCTATGTGATAGTACCACCTGATTTTTGTCAGGATTATGTAAGAAGGTACCACCATCACAGTACCTATCTTTCCTGCATCATCAATACCAGGAAAAGTCGCTTTTGGAGCATTTTTGATATGATAATGGACAAACACATCAAGTGGTGACCACTACTCACGGTGACATTCTGTACTCAACATCTACCACCATGGGACCTCATAATGTTAGAAAGTCTATGACCGTTTCCGACAGACTGGAAGAGTTACATGTAACGTTGAAATGGAGAACTTCATTACAAAGGAGTATATTGACACTATAGTCAAGAAACTGAAAGAGGAGTTACAAACAGAAATTCACAGAGAAAATGAGGAATTAGTGAATTCTCTAAAGTGGAGGATAAGTACACTAGGGACAGAAAACGAAGATTTGAAAGAAAGTGTTAATGTCCTTGAGCAGTAAGAAACTGATTCGGAGGCAAGCATAGGCGACCTTGAGAATCAACTCAACGACCTGGAACAGCATGGCCGAAAGAATTCAATTAGGATATCCGGCCTCCGTGACCCATCAGCCAGAGAATCGGTCGAAGAATGTATGAAGAATGTAGTTGAATTCGCAAACACACAGCTGACAGTTCCTCTATGTCCGGAAGATATTGACATCGCCCACAGACTGGGAGGATTCGACACCGCCAGAAAAAAAATTTGTCATAGTGAAATTCACGCATCGACGGAAGAAACAGGAGATCATTAGGAGGATACTAAGAGGATCAGGATTCACGGTATCCGAGGACTTAACCAGGGCAAACAGAGACTAAGTCAGGCGTTCCGACTGGACTGTGTTCAGAATCCCTATGGCATTGACGGAAAACTGTTCGTAGTGTTAAATCAAAGTACTGTAAGAACTGTAAACGAACATTATTGTTTAATGCAAAAGCATTAATCTTCTAAGTTTAAAGTTGATAAATTTACTGACATCGGTTTAGGATTTAATTGCAAATAATTTGAAATGTTTACTGCTGTTCTGATATGATTGTACACATGCATGTTTCTGTATGGTCCTAATTGAAATTGGAAGTTTGTTGATCTATCTTGGATGGATGAAAATAAAATATGTCTTCTTTCTTTCGGGAATGCATCATCAGTTATAATACAGCCAGGACTCTGTGACCTTATTGATGTCAACTTCTAATATGCACTAAATTTAGGCTAGTTCCATCGTTAGTTTAGCATATTTCAACTTGATATGATGAAACACACATAAAGAATTACTGAAAACCAAAACCAGTGCTGCTAATCAAGGCCCGGATTAGGAATGTATCCCATTGAAACTGTACTCAAGCATGTATGGTACTTCAAAACAAAAACAACAAGGATGGATAGTATTGCAACAGTAATACAAGGTCCCTTGCCTGAGCTAGGACTGCACCTATTTATTTGGCATTTTTATAACTACATGTATACCAAGTTTTGTTAAAATCGGAGTAGTCCTTTAGGAGGAGTTGTCCGGACAAGCCTCACGCATGTGGGTTAATGTTGCATTTATAATTAAAAAGAACAAAAAACGTCATGTTTTAATATAAATTCAATATTTAATGATTTCCCGGTTAGTTCTGTTTGTTTTCTTGATCGGATTTTAATGTTAGGTGTCCAACGTCTTTATCGGGATGTTTTCGTCGTTCCTCGTGTTCTCGCGTGGTCACGTGACCGGCACGAATGACTACATTAACACTTGGTCGGTAAATATGGCCAGAGCACCCGACCAACGTATTTTGTCGTACAAATAAATATGATACACTTATTCGTCGTTCTAAGAAACCGAGAAAAAGTGCTGTACATTCTTCTATTTATTCAAGTATGGTTACATAACGGCGTTATAAACTGGTGTTAATTGAAGAAGTGCCGATTAATTGACTACTTTTTAAGTAATTTTGACGATGTTTGTCATTTTCGTAAGAATGTACAGCACTTTTCGTTGTTCTCATACAATTACCTTTACGCTCCTACCTGTTTCATAATTATTGATTTAGGGTAGTCGGGTGCTCTAGGACGATTCATAGAGCAAGTGTTAATGTTCATTCTCCAATATTGGAACTCTTCAGTGTTTTAAATATCGAAATTGGCATGAAACGAACAAACGTTAATAAACGAATGCAATGGATCGTAATTAATTCAATTAATTATTTACAGATAATTTCCAAAGACAAAGTATAGTTAGAAGTTTTCGGCGGTACACATGCAAGTTTGTAAATTCGTCACTGTGATAAAACCACCGTCCTCGTCGTTGCCATGACAGCCGATCGAAGCTGCGATCACGAATGCACTGACAAAGTGAAAGTTGAAGTATTTTTCGCAACATGCCGTTTAAATTCAAAATTACATTCACACCTCATATTGATTGGGGTTGTTTAATCATACCTGCTCAATTGAATTATCAGAAAATTAACAAAAACACTAAAAAAAACAGAATGAAGCCTTCGTGTCAGGCAGTGCAGACACAACGCGGGATCTGTAAACAATGTGACGTCACTGGAATGTACAAGTTGCAACAATGTACAACAATGTATATTTTACATGAATACACTAATGGACAACAAAACGGGACGCAACATTAACCCACATGCGCAACCAATGGGAAGCCAGTGGCCATTTTGAAAATAGATTTTTGTAAAAAAAAATGTGATGCACAACTGCATGTTATACTGATAATGCATACCAAGTTTCGATAAAATTGGAGTAGAACTTTAGAAGGAGTTGCCCGGACAAGCCTCAACCAATGAGAAGCCGGCGGCCATTTTGAAAAATAGTTTTTCGAAAAAAACAACAGTAAAAAACAATAAGGGATGCACAACTACATGTTATACTGATCATGTATACAAAGTTTCGTTAAAATCGGAGTAGTACTTTAGAAGTTGTCCGAACAAGCCTCAACCAATGAGAAGCCGGCGGCCATTTTGAAAAATGCTTTTGTGGAGAAAAAATGTGGGATGCACAACAACATGTTATACTGATCATGTATACCAAGTTTCGTTAAAATCGGAGTAGTACTTTATAAGGAGTTGTCCGGACAACTGTTGCGTGACAGACAGACAGACAGGCAGATAGACGGACGGACGGAGGGTAAACATAAAGTATGTTGACCATCCAATCATAGTGAACCACACACAGTTCAGCAATGTATTTGCACAAATCACACCTTTATGTGGAGAGAACATTTTTGGGGGTGTTATAAGATTCCATAACTGTATGCAAATTTGTGAAGCATTCCATATCTATATATATATACAGTATGTGTATATATTTACACATATCAAAATTGGAATGACACAGGAGATTTGCAAGTTTAAGTGCACCATCAGTCATGGGAGGTTTATGTAAAATGTTATATTTACCGGGGTAATTAGTAATTTTGAGAATATATTTATGAAGCTCTATTCTGTACTTTCTACCAGTGCTTAGAGAATGGACACAATTATATGTTCTCCAATGTCAAAATTAATCATATGTAAAATATTAGGGGTTTATTTGACCGATATGTATTTAATTTTTTGTAATCATTCGCCATTCGAGGCCTGATTGCCGTCATAGTTGAATTACCAAAATGGACCTGAAACCAATGAGACCATGACATGTAAAATAAGGGATAAAATCTGTATATGTAGAAGTTTGTTGTAGACTTTAACACTGGTATTCATACGGGAGAGAGATTTAGTATATTGTAGATGATGATGATTATAATATATTACTTTCAAAATTAAGTGTCCTTCATGACGAAAGCGAGTTTTGTATAGAATATAACGCTTGAATTTACTGTACGTGTGTTCGTCTTTTCTCACAAACCAGAGTATCCAGAACTGTTGTATTGTTGGTATGTTTATTCGAATATTAATTTGCGAATGAAATGGCACATTATTTTAGTTAAAAATGTTGATGCTCTGTTGCTTTCTTTGTTAACGAGTAAGAAATGGTAAACTCATAACTAATATACATTTATTGGTGATTGACCGATTATTACACCAGTCTGTGTTAACCAAGCGGTCATTTTCAGAGTCAATTTCACTATGTTATTATTTTTTTAACTCAAACTTATATTGTTGGATTCCGACTTCTCGTCGGCAATATTCGCCAAATTCAACAACCTCAAATCTCATGTCCAGATCGTATTCAAACATATTTGTGCTGATACTGTTCACACTGTCCTCTATGCTACTGGCCACCATAACAGTCACTATGTTCAACCTGTGACGTCATAGACTGAAGAGTTCCAAATCAGCGTGACTGACCGATACGCTGATTAGCAGTCGATCGACAGGTGCAAATCGCGTACTTCGATGTGCGATATCTCGGCTCTCGGCCAACAGATTTTGATGCGGTTTGCGACATTCTTCTTTGGTGGTTACAAAGAATAACATATTTAATTATCGTTTTTATAATGTCAGCCGTTTTGGAATGAACACGGAAGAGCAAAACTTTCTAAACATCTGGAGACGAATGCGCCTGCGCAATAGTTGTTTACATAAATATATTGACCTGGAGTTATTCGCAAAGTTCAGGTTCATTTAGTCTTCACATTTCGCTAGCGTTATGCATTTCCCAAATAGTATGCATCTTGAAAATATCTACTGAATACATTTCAATATTTTCGGTAAAACTACTACATAAAACGAAGATGCTTTTGCAAGTAAATTATTTGAAGCGTAAGGCAATGGGGGCAGCCATATTTCATTGAAACAGACAGTAGATGGCGTATTGGTGAATGTGGTTACCAAATATGGTCATATTTCTCAGTCCAGTTCTTGATTGCAATAACCGAACATTAATGTTCGTTTTTATAAAACAAAACATGCATATGTTCATATTTTTTTTCAAATTGAATACTCTTGTAAAGTTAGAGTACTCACTTGATGGTAACTATTTCAAAATTGGGGACCAATTTTTGTTTTGCGGGGGGATGTTATATATATGGTATATATATATTATCAACCATCAAGTGTGTATCCGGAATTAATCAACATCATCTTTTTATGTTAGTATATTATATAAATTAATTGTTCCGTAATTTGTGTCCGTCCATCACCGGAAGTTGTTTTTATGTTTAGTTAAAGAAGAATTAAATATAGGTTGGAGGCACCATGTATTAGAGATTTTATATTTATTGTACACACAGCCAAGCAAACCCCAAACACAATAACATGCACATGTAGCGGGACTGGACTGAGTTGATCATCGGTGACCAGGTAGCTCAAATGGTAGAGCATCCGGCTAGTGTTTGGAGGTCTCAGGTTCAAACCCCGGTCTGGCCGCTACATTTTCTCCTCTCCTATTACAAGATTGGCGCCCAACTAAAATACCTATGATGGTGGTATTAGGGTCTCGTGTGACTTCGAGGGCAAAGACTTGGAAAAGGGAGGGAGGTGTGTTGCGGGACTGGACAGGGTTGATCATCGGTGACCAAGTAGCTTAGTGGTAGAGCATCCGGCTAGTGTTCGGAGGTCCCGGGTTCAAACCCCGGTCTGGCCGCTATATTTTCTCCTCTCCTGTTACACACACACACACACACACATACTTGTAGGACACGGCAAATGAGGACACCACTTCTAAACCATACAAAGAGGACCACCCCTACAAATCCTTAATACTGCATTGATGGTCACCAAAATCACATTAAACGATGTAAAATGCTCTTCTGCGTATAATTAAACTATTTCCGGTATAATATATTACTATGAAAATTTACCTATCAAATGAGGACAACGGAACCAGGAGAATGAGGACTTCCGGTACACAAATGTTTCTCAAACCGTACAAATGAGGACATCAACTTATATCAAATGTGATGATTGGAATCAATATTAATAACCGAAGCAATGCTTTTAAATAACACTAATACAACATGGTAACAACTAAAAAATTAAAAATTCAAACAAAATAAACGCAATATTGTAGTTACAATGGACATTTTATTCACTTTCACTATAAACTAGTTAAAAACCAACATTTTAGAACTCTCAACAAATGTCTACGAAATCGTTGATACGGATAAAACAAATTCAACTTTCAAAATGTGTTTTTGCCTATACTCCGAAAGTACATTAACGATGGGTGTTTGGCGGATGTTTGGCAGTTATGAAAGTCGGAAAACTAATATCAGATTACATACATTTTGCTGATAGAACTGAAAGACTGATATTTGAATTTTGTCATTGTAGAATAAAAAGACGCAGGATGTATGCGTGTCTTTGGGAGACTGTGGTATTTTCGTGTAATGCCTCCTTACGATAGCGTGCATTGCTACTTCATTCATAGTGCTACCTCAATAGAAGTATAATGCCGAAGGCACCCGGCACCATACAACACCCGGTGACATTATACTGACAACGGGCTAAACAGTATAGTCGTCGTATGCTGAACGACACCATTTTCAAATACTTTAGTATGTCACGTCATGGGGAAACGGTCCATCACCTTCATCACAGGGGCGAGCGCTCAAAATTAAGGTCTTGTCAAGGCAGACATTAGGAAAGAGAAAGAGTAAGGAAGATGAGAAAAGACCCCAAAGATTTTTCTGACCATACATTAGAGCAGCAGGCTTTATTCCCATTACACGTAATATAATACTCATTTTACCTGTATACAATGTACGTCATTCAGCATGCAGCAGAACACGCGCCTATCTTTGAGGGAAATATGGGTGATATCCGCCATACACATTTGAGAGAAAATACAATGACAATTCCCATTTCTTTAATGTGTACAAAATATCCGTATTTGTCGGGTTGTGTAAGCTGCACGGCAGGTCCTCATTTTCAGGTGTGTACGAAATGTCCTCAATTGTCGGGTTGTGTGAGACACAAGTCAAGTCCTCATTTTCAGGTGTGTACGAAATGTCCTCATTTGTCAGGTTGTGTGAAACGCAATGCAGGTCCTCATTTTCAGGTGTGTACGAAATGTCCTCATTTGTCAGGTTGTGTGAAACGCAATGCAGGTCCTCATTTTCAGGTGTGTACGAAATGTCCTCATTTGTCAGGTTGTGTGAAACCCAAGGCAGGTCCTCATTTTCAGGTGTGTACGAAATGTCCTCATTTGTCGGATGTGTGAAACACATGGCAGTTTTTCTGATTCATTGTAATCTCTTATGGTAGGTATACTTAGATGGTACCTTATACCGGCATTGTACAATGTCTGGGATTACTGATCATCCAAACACTGTACGTATAAAGACAGAATATCGATGTTTCTTGGCCCAGTCAGGAAGGAAATACCTACAACACGATGTATATAGACAGAATATCGATGTACTATTACCCAGTATTAATAGAGGGGAAACCTTCCACACGATGTATATAGACGGAATGTCGCTGTCTTATGATCAAGTATTAGAGGGAATATCTTCCACCTTATTTATTACATTTTTTACTCGTGAAATATCGAAAATTATTCATCATATAAAGGTGATATTTTTCACTAGTGATAAATAGAATATCTAACAGTATCTTCAGTAATAATACCCAACATATTTCACTCGTGTAGCTAATATTTTGATATTTTTACTCGTGCTACGCACTCGTGAAAAATATTTGGTATTACTGAAGACACTGTTAGATATCCTGTATGTATAAAGACAGAATATCGATGTTCTATGACCTAATATTAGAGGGGTACCTGCCACACGCTGTTTATATACATAACACTGACGGTCTTTGACCCGGTGGAAGAGGAGAGACCTTCCATAAGCTGTATATAGACATACAGACAGAATACTGATGTTCCTTGACCCAGTATGCCAGTAAAAACTTTCCACGCGATGCATATAGACATTATATCGATTTACCTACAACACGATGTATATAGACAGAATATCGATATCCCTTGACCCAGTCTGGTAGGAAAGACCTACATCAAGGTACATAATTAATAATATCGAAGTTCTTTGACCCAGTGTTAGAGGAGAGAACTTGCAAACGTTGTATATAGACAGAATATCGATGTTCCTTGACCCAGTATGTGATGAGACACATTATACACGCTGTATATAGACAGAATTTCGATATTCAATGACCCATTCTGGGATGAGACCCCTTCCAAACGCTGTATATGGATATAATATCGATGTTCATTGACTCAGTCTGTAAAGAGAGACCTTTCACATGCTGTATATAGACAGAATATCGATATTCAAAAAATCGGTCTGTGATGAGACACCTTCTACACGCTGTATATAGACAGAATATCGATATTCTATGACCCAGTCTGGGATGAAACACCTTTCACATGCTGTATATAGACAGAATATCGATATCATATGACCGAGTATGGTATATGAAACCTTCCACACACTGTATATAGACAATATCGATATACTATAACCCAGTCTCTTATGAGACACCTTCTACACGCTGTTTGTAGAAAAAGATGTCGATATTATATTACCCATTCTGGTATGAGACACCTTCCTTACAATGTATGTATAGACAGAATATCGATATTCTATGACCCGGTCTGGAAAGAGAGATCTTCCACAAATCGTATATAGACAGAAAGATATAGACAGAATATCGATACTATATATGATCCAGTCTGCGATGGAACACCTTCCGCAAACTGTATATGTACAGAATATCGACATTATATTAGCCAGTCTAGGATAAGAAACCTTTTACACGTTGTATATAGACAGAATATCGATATTCTATGATCCAGTCTGAGATAAGAAACCTTTTACACGATGTATATAGACAGAATATCGATATTCTATGATCCAGTCTTGGATGAGAAACCTTCCGCACGATGTATATGGACAGAATATTGATATTCTATGACCCATTATGTTATGAAACACCTTCCACACGCTGTATATAGACAGAATTATATATTCATATCGATGTTCTATGACCCATTCTGGTATGAGACAACTTTCACACTCTTTTTATAGACAGAATATCGATATTCAATTACCCATTCTGGTATTAGACATCTTTCACACATTGTATATAGACAGAATATCGATATTCTATGATACAGTATGCGATGGAACACCATCCACACACTGTATATGTACAGAATGTCGATATTATATGAGCCAGTCTTGGATAAGAAACCTTTTACACGTTGTACATAGACAGAATATCAATATTCTATGACCCAGTCTGTGAAGAGACACCTACCAAACACTGTATATGTACAGAATATCGATATTATATGACCCAGTCTTGGATGAGAAACCTTCCGCACGATGTATATGGACAGAATATCGATGTTCTATGATCCATTTTCGTATGAGACACCTTCCACACGCTTTTTATAGACAACATATCGATATTCTATGACCGAGTCTGGGAGGAGACACCTTTTCACACGCTGTTATATAAACAAATATCGATATTCTATTACCAATTCTGGTATGAGACACCTTCCAACACGTGTATATAGACAGAATATCAATATTCTATGCACCAGTCTGTGTAAAGACACCTACCAAACACTGTACAAGGAAAGAATATCGATGTTCTGTGACCAAGTCGGGGAGGAGACACCTTCCGAACGATGTATATAGACAGAATATCGATATTCTATGACCCATTCTGGTATGAGACACCTTTCACACGCTGTATATAGACAGAATATCGATATTCTATGATACAGTCTGCGATTGAACACCTTCAACAAACTGTATATATACAGAATATCGATATTATATGAGTCCGTCTTTGATAAGAAAGCTTTTACACGTTGTATATTGAAAGAATATCGATGTTCTATGACCAAGTCTGGGATGAGAAACCTTCACACACTTTTTATAGACAGAATATCAATATTCTATGACCCAGTCTGGTATGAAACACTTTCCTACACGCTGTATATACACAGAATATCGATATTATATCACCTAGTTTGGGATAAGAAACCTTTTACACGTTGTATATGGACAGAATATCGATGTTCTATGACCCAGTCTGGGATGAGAAACCTTCCACAAACTTTTTATAGACAGAATATCGGTATTCTATGACCCAGTCTGGGTTGAGAAACCTTCCACACGCTGTTTATAGAAAACATATCAATATTCTATTACCAGTTCTGGTATGAGACGCCTACCACACACTGTATTTAGACATAATATCAACATTCTATGAACCATTTTGGTATGAGACACCTTACACACGCTTTTTATAGACAGAATATCAATATTCTATGACCAATTCTGTGAAGAGATACCTACCAAACAGTATATGTACAGAATATCGATATTATATGACCTAGTCTGGGATAAGAAACCTTTTACATGTTGTATATGGAAAGAATATCGATTTTCTGTGACCAAGTCTGGGAGGAGAAACCTTCCGCACGATGTATATGGACAGGATATCGATATTCTATCACCGAGTCTGGGAGGAGACACCTTCCACACGCTGTATATATACAAAATATCCATATTATATGACCCATTCTGGTATGAGACACCTTCAACACGTTGTATATAGACAGAATATCGATATCCTATGACTCATTCTGGTATGGGACGCCTTCCACACACTGTATATATACAGAATATAAATATTCTATCACCCAGTCTGTGAAGAAACGCCTTCCAAACGCTGTATATATACAGAATATCGATGTTCTATGACCACGTCTGGTACTAGACACCTTTCACACGCTGTATATATACAGAATATCGATATTCCATGACCCATTAGATAGAATATCGATATTCTATGACCCAGTCTGGAAAGATAAATTTCCACACACTATATATAGACAGAATATCGATATTCTATGACCCAGTCTGGAAAGAAACACCTTTCACATGCGGTATATATACAGAATATCGATATTCTATGACCCATTAGATAGAATATCGATATTCTATGACCCAGTCTGGAAAGATAAATTTCCACACACTATATATAGACAGAATATCGATATTCTATGACCCAGTCTGGGAAGAAACACCTTTTACACGCCGTATATAGATAGAAAATGACCTAGTCTGGGAGGAAACACCTTCCACGCGCTGTATATATACAGAATTTCCATATTATATTAACTATTCTGGTATGAGACACCTTTCACACGTTTTTTATAGACAGAATATCGATATTCTATGAACCAGTCTGAGATAAAACACCATTTACACGCCGTATATAGATAGACTATCGATAGTCTATGACCTAGTCTGGGAGGAAACACCTTTCACACGCTGTATACTAAGTATATACAGAATATCGATATTCCATGACCCATTCTGGTATGAGACGCCTTCCACAAACTGTATTTAGGAAGAATATCGATATTCTATGACCCAGTCTGGAAAGATAAATCTTCCACACACTATATATAGACAGAATATCGATATTCTATGACCCAGTCTGGGAAGAAACACCTTTCACATGCGGTATATATACAGAATATCGATATTCTATGACCAATTAGATAGAATATTGATATTCTATGACCCAGTCTAAGATAAAACACGGTTTACACGCCGTATATAGATAGAATATCGATAGTCTATGACCTAGTCTCTGAGGAAACACCTTTCCCACGCTGTATATATACAGAATATCGATATTCTATGACCAATTAGATAGAATATCGATATTCTATGACCTAGTCTGGGAGGAGACACCTTTCACACGTTGTATATATACAGAATATCGATAATCCATGACCCATTCTGGTATGAGACACCTTCCTCAAACTATTTAGACAGAATATCGATATTCTATGACCCAGTCTGAGATAAAACACCTTTTACACGCCGTATATAGATATAATATCGATGTTCCATTACCAATTGGTAGAGGAGACACCTTTCACACGCTGTATATAGAAATAATATTGATGTTCCGTGACCAAATGTTTGAAGAGAGATCTTTCCCACGCTGTATATAGACAGAATATCGATGTTCTATGACCCAGTCAGAGATGAGAGACCTTACAAATTAAATATGATTATATTATTGAGACCTAATCCTTTTGAGCAGAAAGCAATTTTATCTAGACGTCCTAGAGGTCAAAATTTGATAAAAATGACACTACCAATTATCTATTATGGCCCTGTTGAGAGGGCAATATTGCCTCATAGTATTGTCGAGCGATGGAATAGTGCCTGAGCCGAAGGCGAGGGCACGTACTATCTCATCACGAGACAATACTATGAGGCAATATTGCCCTCTCAACAGGGCCATAATGGGTTTAGTACATCACCATTCCATTTAAATATGCACCAATACTCTTTTTATTGTAATACACCATGGCCAGCTTTGAGGCGTTTCAGAATCAGCCCTTTTCAACCAGAACAGTAGCAAGGGACGTTACTTCTCAATTTCGCGCCAATAATCGTGCTCTCCAAACATTGTGACGTAACGTAATAGTGACATCATAATAGAATCACGTTGAACATCGCGTCAAATTTGATAGTGCCCGGGTGAGCGGGCACGATCGCTTCATAGTACCCATGTGTGTAGCCAATGGTAAGTCAGTATTCAGTCACGTGATGTACTAATAATTATTAGCTAAGAAGTCTAATAATGCTCTCTGCACACCAGAATATGTTATATTAATCATTTGCTAGGTTATGTAGGAAATGTCCTCATTTGTCTGGTTGTGTAATCTACACGGCAGGTCCTCATTTTTGGTGTGTACGAAATGTCCTCATTTGTCAGGTTGTGTGAAACGCAAAGCAGGTCCTCATTTTCAGGTGTGTACGAAATGTCCTCATTTGTCTGGTTGTGTAGTCTACACGACAGGTCCTCATTTTCAGGTGTGTACGAAATGTCCTCATTTGTCCGGTTGTGTAATCTACACGGTAGGTCCTCATGTTTGGGTTGTGCGAAATGTCCTCATTTGTCTGGTTGTGTGAATCACTAGTCAGGTCCTCATTTTCTGGTGTGTACGAAATGTCCACATTTGTCGGGTTGTACAAGCCCCATGTCAGCGATCAAATCATTTCTCTACCGCAGTTATCCGGCAATAAGCCCACGCTCGGTAATAAGCCCACTCCCACGCTTGACATCCTCTTGTGCATTGGGGATGTCTGGTAATAAGCCCACCCCATACACTTGGACCTCAACAAACATGTCGAAGTCGGGAGAATGACTTGTCGTCCAGAATATTAAGCAAAAAATTCTGTAACTCTTTTCATTGTATAGGTAGTTAGAAAGACATTTTGCTGGTTTTTGTTCCATATAGAATAAAATTGTCGTTATTTACTATCAGTCATTAAAATGTTTGAGACCCTTCTTGTTTCTTATAATTTTCCCTCCAATGTGCAACAACTTTTATGACTCGTACATTTACTTGTTTTTGCTTATTAAAATTGGACCCTTTAGCTATTCAAGTTTCACATTTTGCAGTCCGAAAATCGATATAAATCATTATCATTAGAATCAAAACTTTAAAGCTCCATGCAACGTTATCTGATTACCAAGCTACATGCTATCAAAAGTAATGTATAAATTAGAGAATACCAAAGCGTCAACAAAACCATAATCCGAACTCAAAATCGATTAAACTAGGGGCAACGAAAATTCGAAAATAAGGGAAAGATCTACATGGAGACCCTTGCAAAAGTACAAGAGAATAAGACCAGGTGTTCCGGAAGAGTAAGCGTCTTCTGCTTCATCGACGACGCCCGTCATGTAAACCTTTGTCACATCCAAGTAAACATCAAGTCCTCAAAATGAGAACCGAGTCATCATTGTAAATCACAAGTAAGCACACTGAAAAACGTCCATCTTCATATCACTCAAAGATACAGAATATTTCTCAATGAGACAAAGATGGCGACCGTAAAACTTGTCCATAGTTTTGATCAACCTACATCTCTCATTATTATTCATCTCTCATTATTATTACATCTCTCATTATTATTACATCTCTCATTATTATTACTCATTATCCCTACATCTCTCATTATTATTACATCTCTCATTATATTCAGTTTCGATAACCTTCAATTCAGCACTTCAAATGGTCACCCAAGTTATCATATTTGTATACATTTATAAATATGGAATCCTTTGATCATATCAGCTTCCTCCAAGAGATTTTTAAAATTTTTGATTCTGATCAAAAGTAATTACATGTATATAGTATCATTTTTACGTGAAAACATTACTACACATATAATTAATTAAGGTGTGAAAAAGATTTTGGAGGTTCAAGGGTCATATACTTGTAGTGACATTTTGTAGTGGGGCATACTTCATTTCACAAACACAAGATTCTTAAAACAAAGTAATTATTTTGAATTTGAATCTTTATTCAACAATAAAGGACATACATGTGAAATAGTCATCATATCAAAAGTCATTCACAATTCGATTGTAACTATCTTGTTTTCTTCAAGCCCATTTTGATATATTTTTTGCTTGATAACATACTGGTACATGTACTATTTACTGTTGTAAAGTAGATCGCGATTTCATAACGAAAACATTTTGTGTAATGATATTTTATAAAAAGCCGTGTAAAACTTTGCATAATTAAATATGACCATGATGTGCTTTCTAAAGTCGAATTTCTTGAACACTTAAGGTACCCACCAGTAAAAAGAATCCCAAATCCAAATTCAGCACAGCTACAATGTAAAGATAATAATAAAACATGTCAAGTGAACAAGAGATCAGTCAAAATTGAGATAGATCCCAAGACAAGATAAAAAAGACAGAAAAAAACAACAAAAGGCAAGAAACATTTTAGAACTTAAATCAAAATGCTACTTTAAAAGCATAAAGATTTAAACAAATCAGTTGAAAACATATCTTTACAATGAACCGACAGATAATGCCATATCATACTATGTCCCATCAAAATGCTTGATGGCCTTATAAAAATAACTATAAACCCTCTGATTTTCATTTGGTTAGTTAATAAACAACTGTGCTTTCAATCTGTTTTCAAAATGTTACATTACATATGTTTTTACACACTCCATTTACTAGAAGAGATACATTACTTAAGAGGTGAAGAAATATATTAAATGTTCTTCAAATATGTAATCTTTTTAATCTTTTTGAAGTGATAGATCCCCCCCCCCCCCCCCCCCCCCCCCAGTTCTAATGAAAACCTGACAAATCATTGTCAGTTACAAACAATACAGTACCACCACAATCAGACTAACTATCAAAATTACTGTCAATATGAACAATACAGTACCATCCTAAGGCTAAAACAATACCCATATTTTATGATAGGATGCATATCAGATACATTACAATTCTACAATACAATATGTTTCCTGATTAAAATTTTCCGCTGAAAATTCTATTTCATACAAGACTATTTGTATCAAAACCTATTTAAGTACCAATGGGAAAAAATGTGAGTAATTGGAAAATGAGGTACTGTAAAAATTTAACTAAAAGAAATGAATTCCCCATTTCACTCAGCTATATGCAATGCACAACCCCACAAATATAAGCATCCTAGTACACATATTTATTGATATACAAGAGCATTTTGTTATATAACAAGGCATCACAAACGATACAAATCCCTTTGCAGTTCAACATTGACTGATGTGCAACAAAATATCGCTAAGATATTGTGGTCCTTAATTAGTGTGTGAAGTCTGATCCAAATCCCTTAACAATGAAGCTGCTAGAGTGCTGACACAGATTTTCTAAAAATATTTGAACTAGAACTGTAAGCCAATGGCTAAATTATACCCCCTATTCCTCCACTTCATCACCCTTTGCAATACAAGCGTTCCCACCCATCCTCGATTGATTACTGATCATTCATTATGTGATGTCACATGCATTCTAAAGTTATGGCGAAACTTTACAGAAAGCAAAAGGGTACAACTTTATATCATAATGATGCTGTATGCCAAATTTGAGAAATGTCACTTCAGTACTTTCATAGATCTACTTGACAATATTTCGGAGAAAAAAGGGACGTAACTCTAGCAAGTATTGGCAAAATTTTACGAAAAGCAAAAGGGCACAACTTCATATCATAAGGATGTTGTTACCCTGTTTTGAGAAATACAGCTTCAGCACTTTTTTAAATCTACTTGACACAATATTTCAGACAGACGGCCTTTACACTACAACCCAAAAACTTGAACTCGTCTTAGATATTATAGTCCTTTATAAATGTGTGAAGTTTGATAAAAAAAACCTCAAGGAATAAAGATGCTAAAGTGATGACAAAGATTTTCAAAAAAATTGTTCTAAAAATAGCAAGAGACCTTGACCTTGCAACCCTGAAACTCGTACTTTGTCCGAGATATTACATTCCTTATATTGTGTGAAATTTGATCTAAATCCCTCAAGGAATGAAGCTGCTAAAGCACTGACAAGGGGCATTACTTATATAATTAGTTACATCCTTAAAGTAACATCCCCATATCCCCTCTGACATTCGTCACAAGGGGATAATTACGCGCAGCAAAACTTTAACTTTGCAATGCTGACACTGGGGTGATGCAATAGGCAAATAGGCTAACTGAAAATGAGTTGAATCAATGTACATGTAAGAATAAAACACCGGTCATTTGTCCTCGCACAAAAAGTGCTCTCAGATTGAGACTTCAAGAGAATGGTAATAACACAGGGTTGTTTTTCCTGGTTTTGCTGGTTATTTTGTTTCTGATAAAATGTTTTATTTGCTGCCATGGTCTTCTGTGAAGGATGGCTTCCTTTTTTATCACGTCTTCACAAACAAGTTTTCCAGGAAGTTTCCCAGAAAGAATCAGTTTTCCTAGATGCCGTAACACAGCCTGTTGTTCTGCAACAGACCAACTCTGTGGACCTGAAATATCAATGAATAAGCAATAAGTGATTAATTAATTGACTTGGCATCATTTGTACTCTTTTAAGGTGTTCATTTCAACAACAAACAAAGAGAGCAGAAGAGGTTTCATGAAATTGATATTCATCACTCTGTAGCAGAAAACAAATCAACTGATAAATTTAACCTCCTTGATATACTTAAATTATGCAGGCCTGGCAATAAGCTAGTCGACGCCACTTTTAGCTTCTTTCCTCCCCCATCCACATTTAAAAAAAAAAATTTTACCTTTTTTTTTTAATTGATTCCTGTTCACATTTTTACGTTGCTGACATCTGCCTGCAGCTGTAATAGGAATATATATTCTACTTAAAACACAAATAGCCAGTCCATAAACACTGATTTAACATTATCATTTCTGGTCATCAGAATCTGTTTGTGACATATATATATATATATATACAAATTAATATAAATAAAGCTTTTTTGGATCAGTAACCTTTTATACATATTTAAACAACAATTTCATATTCGCTGCACTGCAAACATCAAAATAAAAGTAATTAAAGCACCACGACTTAAGTGCTTAACCGTATGTGAAGAAAAGTTACTTTTTAATATGAGTTAGGGTAACATTTAATTATGGTTGTAATTTTTTCAGCTTTACTGTTTTACATACCTTTTGTGCTTTGTGCTGGTGTGCTTTGTGTCGATGTGTGTATGCGAGGTGAGTGTCACTGTGTGTCAATCTTTTTTCATCTGATCAGTCTCATAATTAATCCCATATGTACAATTAAGAACAAAGGGAAATCCTTCGGCTACATATACAATTTGAGATAGAACAGTCCTTTTATACTTTCTGAGAGATAATGATAACAAACTTCAATTTCTACCTGGCGGCCATCTTGTTTGTAAATATATATATACTGTAAAAGCCAATATTTTCGCGCATGGAATTTTTTGCTTAGTCAGCCTCCAAACAGTTCGCGATGGGGGGGAATTTTCATGCTGCAGTCATGCAGTTTTACATCATGTACCTATTATACTATAATACAATGGAGAGTGCGAGTTGTGTGAAATATTTTTGCGTGTGGATATCTTCGTGGAGATTTAATAACAGGGAAATAAGCGAAAATTTCAAAACCGCGAAAAAATCCACTTTTACAGTATGTCTCAAAATTGAATTTCCACAACTACGGTTAAAGACAAAGGAATCCCTAACTTATGCAACCTCAGACATATCCCTTTTATAATGTCTAATAACATTAACTTTAAATGTCAAAATTCAAGATGATTACTTAGCGACCCATCTTGTTCTGATGATCATTCTCAAAATTGAATATGCACAATTACTTAAGTACATGGGGTAACCAACCTATGGAATTTGAGAAAGATCTATTAATGCAGGTGCTTCTGGAGAAATAATGATAAAATAATTGTTAACAGGCGGACGGATCATAGACTCGAGGCAAACTGAATAGCCCTAAGATAGTAGGCTAAAAAACAAATACTGATACAGTACATCTAGAGTAATTTCGTGTAAATAACACAACATGATAATTATTGAAGTTGTAATATCAATCATGGAAAACATTGTTTTGTTTCTTTTTTGTTTCTGGTTCCATTTTTCCCACTTGTGACAAATTTTAAATAGAACTTTACCTTGTTTGTCGTCATCCTTGACAAATTGATCCGGATCTTCATCCGAGTCGGAATCGTCCTCATCCATCATGACATCTGTATAAGAAATAACTTTATGAATCACAGAATCAAAGGCGTATAGTTTATTTACATTTCAGTGTTTTTTTTTGTTAGTAAAATTATATACGACGTAACGTATATACAGACGCATAAGTAAACAACATTATTTCCTTTTTTTCTTTTGTGGTTTGAGTATCTAATGAAATGTGTTGAAAAGACTAGTAGGCCAGCCCCTGATGAACATTTTTACCCCTGTAAGAAAATATTGATATTTTTGTTTTTGATATGCCACAATTAAAAAAAACCAGAAGCCCAAGGGGCCTGCATCACTCACCTGGTATAATTATTTCTCACTTGTAACCAAGTCAATAGTGTCCTAAAATCTAGCTGGATATAAACATATTTGACCCCTTTGACCTTGAAAGAAAGACTAAAAGAATCATTCACCCCCTTGGGGGTGAGACAGAAGGATCTCAACCCAAGGCGTAAGATTCTTAAGTTGCCAAACATAAGGCTTGCCGTGGTGAGTTACTATGATGTCATGCAATTGTTGAGAATGTGCAAAAAGCTTGTGTAGCTTGTCTCAAATCTAGGTTGAGACAGGAAAATCTAGCACCTGGATATCCTTGTACAGGGTAAGAAATAAGACAAGGTAATATTCATTCCCAAAATATGGCTCTTTCCGAGAAAGCTACCAGCCAAATATCATGCCTCTAGGCTTTTTGGTAATTAAGAAGAAGTTGCTTAAATGTTTTAACAGATCTTACCCCTGTGACCTTGAATATAGGTCAAGGTCATTTCTTTTTTGCAAGGCTTCATTTCCCCTATTTGGCCCCGCCCCTCCAGCCCAAGGGGGGTCAGAGGCACCATTTATACAAAATCTGTTCCGCTCCTCCAAAGGATGATTTTGACCAACTTTGGGTCAAAATCAATGCAGTACTTAATGACAAGTAGCAATTTAAAAGAAAAATTGACGAACGCTGGACGCAGACGCCATGGCATTAGCTCACCTGGCCTGAAGCAAAAAGAAGCATGGTGGATTTTTAAGTCTATATCTACATCTGTTGAATAACGTATTATGGTATGGCGTTGTCCGTCCGTTGGCTATTGCTTGTCTGGGATATATCTTCAATACCCTTTCACGTAGCAACCTCAAACTTTCCATGCATATACCTCGTTCAAATGCAAATGCAGAGTAACAAAATTAGGTTGGGCAGCACATGATTCACAAATTTATAGCCTTGTGAGTCCTTAATTTGTTCTATTTTTTTAGGCCTTGCTTGTCCGGGTCATATATTCAACATTCTTTCATGAGTGTTCATGAAAGTTCGACACTCATGCATAGCCTTCAGGCAGGGTGCAGTGCACTTTAATTAAATCAATGTGACCTTCATCTAAAGGTCAAAAGTCAAAAAGTGCAAACTTTCTACCTCATAACTGATAGATTTTTTATATGACATAAAGAAGCAAAGTTGATCAGAATCAAGAAGTGAAGGATCAAAGGTCAAGGTCACTAGGTAAAAGGCCAAGGTCAAAGTTTCTATTTCTTATATGAAGGAAAGTTAGTCAGAACTATTAACTGGCAAATAATTTTGTACAATATTAAGAAGCAAAGTTGATCAGAACTTAATTGCACATAATACTTGCATGTATATTACCCTGTTTTTAGCAAACAAATCTTACCTTCTTCAGTAACAATGATGTTATCCAGATTTTGAACTTTTTTTGCTTTTCCTTCATTGACAGCATGCAGGACTCGGGACATCCTTGCCAACTGCATAGTGTTCTCTGGAAGTTCATAGTAACTTCTATGAACCCTAATGTCATGACCCATGAACTTTGCGAGGGCATCCTGTCCATGCTCATTTAACCCCAACAGTTGCGAAACTGTTGCCAGTTGTTTCCTTAGTTTGGTGGAAGTGAGTAATGATGGATTTGATGCTCCACTTTCGACTGCAAGGTTTCTTAATGCATCCGACCCTCTAATGGGGAACTGTGAATTGCATTTCCCAAACAGGAAGTCTGAAGAAATACTCATTCCTTCTCTTATCTTAAGAAGACAGTTCAGGTTCTGTATCATGTCATCAGTCAGAATCACAGGAACCTTACTTCCTCTCTTCCCGACAATTTCTATCCTCTTGTGTGACTTGATTATTTCCTTTTCCAGTTGTGTCAAAGAGCTGTAAATATCTTCATCTACTTGGGTGTCAATTAGTAAACCTTGGAAATCCTTGATATGGATTCTTTCTGCTTCCCCACTTCTTTTTCTGTTGAATAAGATGATTTGGGCTAAACAGATCTCTGCAAATCTCCTGTAATCATCAATCTGACAATCCTTGCGGAGCTTCTCAGATTCCTGCTTTAAGTAGTTGTGTAGTTTCTGCACATCTTTGGTAACAGGAAGAAGCTGTGGTTTGTTAAACTTTGCCACATGCAGGGTGTTGTGGCATTTTGCTGCAATTCTCACTCCCCATTCACTTTCGTACAGTTCGACAAACCCTTCCATTTTCTTGCGCAATTCTTCATTGCTGATCACAATGCTTTTGGTTTTCAAGAGTTTTGCACATTTTACCAGACTCTGTCCCACTCGTAATGGAAGGGTAGGTATTGTGTATTGGTTTGTTTTGGAGTTAAAGCCAGCTACAGATCTTACAGCAACAATAACTTCCTCCCAGTTTGAAGGATCCAAACACTTCTCAATAGTGTCAACAGATGGACTTTTCTCTTGTATAGCCAATAACATCCTACCTAACTCTCTTAGCCTCTGTGCTAAATACTGGTGACGGTGTTGCAGATGTCCATCTTGTTCATACATCCTACATGCAAAGTTAAGTAGTGTAGTATCTTTCAGAATTACAGACTTTACTTCATCATTTCTCATTTTTAACAAAATGTTATCATTCACATCTGTCTCCGCTTTCTTTGGCAACAATAGTTTGCCATTTGCAACAGGTTTCTGTTTCTTTGAAGTTGAAGTACTAGTGCCTGTATCCATTCTGGATATTCTACATTTCATGTGATGTTTCCAAAGATCTGGTTTTACATATAGTCCGAAACAGATGTCACAAGGTACATAGTCCTCAACTGATTTATGTTGGTGTTCTCTGGCACGATACTTCGGAATGAGCAGACCACTTCCTTTTGACAGAACATTATAATTGTGATTATAATTGCCTTCCTGTTGAATTGCCAGCCACGCAAGTCTCCGTTCATTAGAACCCTTTGGTAGTTGCAAAGCTTCCTTTACCTTGTCCTCAAATGGATGCCTTCTTTCCAGATGACGAGGTAACTTGGTCACTAATGTTTCACAATATAAACATGAAAAGTACTTCTGCTGTTTAACTTGGCATTTACTGAAGCGTTCTTGAATGATAACTTGGGGAGTGGTGGTTGATGGATAGACTGTCGATATACTTGATGTATCCTCGCTTGACGCTGTTTCTAGATCTGGTGTCTTCTCCAGAAGGTCAGTATTATCATTTTCCTTCACTGGACCAGTTCGTTCCCCATTTGCTGTTACTTTTCTCTCCAAGTTCTCAATACATGTATGTAACTTTCTTGTATTTGTCATGTCGTCTTCGCTACTACTATAATCACTTTCTGGAACGTAGTCATCATCTTCGTCTTCAGTACTGTCAGCATCCCTTCCATGTTCAACATTTGGTTGTTCTGTACATATACTTGATGTATCCTTGTTTGACGCTGTTTCTAGATCTGGTGTCTTCTCCAGAAGGTCAGTATTATCATTTTCCTTCACTGGACCAGTTTGTTCCCCATTTGCTGTTACTTTTCCCTCCAAGTTCTCAATACATGTATGTAACTTTCTTGTATTTGTCATGTCGTCTTCGCTACTGCTATAATCACTTTCTGGAATGTAGTCATCATCTTCGTCTTCAGTACTGTCAGCATCCCTTCCATGTTCCACATTTGGTTGTTCTGTAAAATAACCAAACTTTTCAATTCAGTTGCATTTTTTTTTGCTTTAGTAAATCTACGTTTACTATATATCCCTATAAATCAGTTTCTACCACAATAGGTGGGTGTTATTCAACTCTCAGGGTATCAAATAATCATTACAACTGTTGATACCACATGTGGAATAAACCCAAAACACATTTTGATTTGTCGACACCATGAACTTTGACCAGAATTCTTGATTGCTGACGTCATCATCGATTGTTGACATTGTCACAACTTGGCGGGAATATATACGAGATGATGTGTTTTCCCGCAAATAGTCCTTTGCTCACTCCAGAAAAAACCTTATACTGTCGACTTAATATCATTGTGGTAGAAACAGGTCACACAACTCATGGTTATTGAATATAGAATTTATTTTACCCTCGTTAATTATTTTTTATAAGTTACAGAAGCTTGTGTCTTTTGTAACTTTTAAAAAATAATTAACTTTTTTTTTTTATAATTCATTTTTTATTTTGAAATCATGGTGTATAATACATATACATGTATAATCACATACACATAACACACAGCGACAGTATTACATTAATGTTCATATCTTTACAATTGCATTCTCATTCACTCATAGAGTACGTAATATATATTCCTACATACACACATATATCCTCACATACAACATTTTAAAACTTATTCATTGTATCAATATTCATATTCATTTATTGTTTCATTTACACCCATACACCCATGTATACATACTAGTATATCCACTCTCACACTGAAACATAACATATTTAAGAGAAAGGAAGAAGGGAAGGAGGAGGAAAAAAAGAAAAAAAGTGGTGATAGAAACAAGGAGAATAGTTGCAGTTAATTTGAATACATGTACAAAGAGAAAATTATCTATTTCTGTAGAGAGATAGAAATTAAAAGAGTTTCCTTTAGGGTAGAGATGTGGGGAGTAATATTCATAGTGGCATAGGTTTAGTTACAAATAGAATATAATAGTGTTTGTAAACTGTCAGGAATAAGTTTTGGCTATTAAATATCAAGACAAATAAGGTTTTTCCATTTACACCAAGTATTCGCGAATTTTGCTTTTAAAATATCATTCTGACCGTTTGATATGAATTTCTGCGTATTGTAGTAATCTTTTATGTTGTTTGCCAATGCGTTGACATTTAAGGATTTATTAAGACACCTCGTTCTATAAATGTATTGTTTGATGATAAGAATTACTATATTATCAACTGTTGCATTAATACTATTGTTTGTGAGTCCAAAAAGAAAAGACAGTTTATTTATTGCAAAAGGAATATAGAGTGCATCTACCAGTGATTCAAAATTTTGTAATAGATTTTGCACTTCCTGGCATTCCCACATCAAGTGAATTATTGTTTCTCTTTCAGAGTTACAGAAAGTGCACATAGGGCTATTTACTATACCATATGTAAACAAATTAGAATTGGTGGTAAGAATATAATTGAGATATGCGATATTGAAGCCATTGAAGTTTAGTATTTTTTGTTACTTTACGTGGAATATTGTATATTTTACTCCATTCTCCTTCTTCAAATAAGAGCTGTTCATTCCATTTTGATTTGCCAGTAGCAACAGTGTCTGTTTTATTGAAAATATTATAAAAGAGTTTTGAATCACTGATACTTGAGAGAAAACACTGTATATTAGGAGGTAGCAAAGGGCGAATAACTGGTGGGATATTTTGGGGTAGAGGATCTGGCAGACATTTCCGAACTGCAGATATTAATCCTTGGACCTGAAGAAAATTTGTATGTAATTGATATCTTTGTGAAAGTTCTTCAAATGAATAGAAAGTTATGTCCTCTGAAATCTTTAGAAGGTCTGCAATTGTATGTATTCCTGATTTATACCATGATTTATAAAACACAGATTTACCAGCAACAGTTATGTCCTTATTATGCCAAATGCACTTAGTCAAAAATGAATTTTGTTGGGGTTCTTTAATTTCCTTAGAGTTAGTCAATTTATACCAGGCATGAAAAACGTCCTTCCAAAAATTATTAGTACATAATTTACTACAGTGAGATATATATTCCCCACCAATATTTAATAGAAGATCCGCATCAAAATTATCTTTTAAGATATATTTCCATTTCCCTTCAGTGTTATACAGTCTTCTGACCCACCCCAATTTAAGAGAGTTTATAAAAGCATATAAATTTATCATTTTCAAACCTCCTTTACAATGGTCTTGAACAACAATGCTTCTTTTAACTTTGTCAGTTTTACTATCCCATAAAAATTCGAATAATAATGAGTTTATTTCCTTTATCACCTTTTCACTTGGGTTAGGAAGAAATATGAATAAGTGGTTAAATTGGGATATCATTAATGACTTGATGATGTGGATCTTGCCAATAGGAGTAAGTTTTCTTTTTTTCCATGTTTTGATTAAACTTTTTAATTTGACTATTTTCTTATCAAAATTCAGTTTAGGGATGTTTTCTAGGTTCACATCGAATTCAATACCAAGCAATTTAAATTTACTTTTTCCCCAATAAAGATTGTATTCTGGGATCATGGTGTCATTACTATATTTCATACTTCCAATCCAAATTATTTCAGTTTTATCTACATTAATTTTTAAGCCAGAGATGTTTTTAAAAAAAATTAATTCTTTTAGAGTCTCGCGAAGTGATTTTTCTGAACCGTCTAATGTAAGAAATGTATCATCAGCATACTGGGATGTAAGGATTTCAAAATTGTCTGTTTTAATTCCTTTTATATTACTATTTTTCCTTAAACGAATTGCTAAGACTTCAGAATGAAGATATAGGGAGCTATTGGGTCACCTTGACGACAAGATCTTTTTATTTCAAAAAATGGAGAAAGATTCCCCCCTTGATTAATTGTTGATGAAACATTTTTGTGTAATGTATCAAACCATTTTAAAATGTCATTGCCAAAGCCAAAAAAATTCAAAACTTTTCTGATATAATTCCAAGACACAGAGTCGAAAGCCTTTTCAAAATCTACCATCAAAATCATTCCAGGGATATAATTTTCTTCAGTGAATTTCATAATGTCGTATAGTAGACGTGTATTCTCCCCAATATACCTCCCCGATAAAAACCCTGTCTGATCATGACTTATAAGTTTATTTAATACACCTTTTATTATGTATGAGATCACTCCAGAAGCAATTTTATATGTTATATTCAATAGGGAAATTGGGCGCCAATTTTTCAAAAAATGTCTTGGTTTATCACCTTTTGGTATACATGTAATTACACCTTGTCGCTGAGTTACTGATAATTCTGTTTTCGAAAAGCCAAAATTTAAAGAACGAACTACAAATTTACCAACTTTATTCCAAAAAAACTTGAAAAATTAAAAAAAAAATAATTAACTTGAGTGAAATAAATTCCATATCCAACAACCACTCGTTGCGTAATTTACCTCTATATATGCAACCATGTGACATAGATCCCCCTGGCCTTAATAACTACATCTGGCCTTAATTGTTATTTTATTTGCAAAAATCGATCAAACTTATGTTGAGAAATTGTTTACACAGAAACTGTTAATCTGTATGTTATAAAAATCAGAACATTGAAGGAAAATTTGGGATATATAGTACAAAATAGGAAAACCGTCTACCAGGTATAAGTTTGTATGTTTGTTTGATGTTTAACATCCCATTGACACAAAAGATCATTTTGGGATCTAAAATCAAGACATTTTATGTATAAAGGCCTGCTCTTATGTGTGTCCAATAACATTTGCCATGGAGGGGGTTTGGGGTTTTGTTTTTAACGTCCTATTAACAGTCAGGGTCATTTAAGGACCTGCCAGGTTTGGGAGGTGGAGGAAAGCCGGTCTAAAGCTGGTCTAAAGTCTTCCAATTTTTGTTAATTTTGATATATATTCTTTGTATTTTCAACTTTTTTCAATGAATTTTCCTGACTTTGTTAATTGATCATTTAAAAAAAAAATTGTACACTAATATAGAATTGTTTCCTGTTTCATCTCATGATATTTTCACTGTTTTCTGATGTGTATGACCAGAGAAATCATAATTTATTTACAATATCTAATCTTTTGGACACCATTTTGAGGTTATTTTGGTAACATCACATAGAGAAATGGCAACACACGGAAATTATCAGTGTAGAAAATTCTGTATTGCTCCGTGAATACTCAACAGAAAAGTTAATGAATATTATGAGGAAAAATTTGGACATTTCTTAATAATATGACCAAATATTGTCAAAATCCGTCCATAAACAAAGTCAGCATAATTCATTGAAAAAATGTGGAAATACAAAGAATATACAGTGAAAGAAAAAAAATTGAAAGACTTTTGGCACATCACTGCATGTATAGATATAGTTAGGATTAAATTAGATCAGCACTACTTAAGACAACTTCTTACGTGAGTATTGATAGTCTAAAGCAGTTGGAACTCAGTATTTGTTAACAAACGAGACCGAGCCAAACTGAACTTGGAAAGTTCATGACACGTTCGTGCATGTGTGATTCTAAGTATATACGACGGCAGGGAAGCACAACTGTTTGACAGTGACACAATCGGTTTGGTCGCTTGTATTAATTAACAAATGTGCGGCCTCGGAATATGCAGATTTGTCACAGGGCCTTTTCGGCAGAGCCTTCGGAATGTTGTTTCACCATCGGTTTGTTGTTTTAATGGCACATACCACCTAGACTATTTTGTATTCTTTGGAATTTTTTGCCAACAGTTTCATAATAGATACCACTAAGATTTACTTTGTTTTAGTCTTATTTCAGCAGGATTATCAACTTGTTTTTTTTTTCATATTTCTTTTTGATCATGAAAAAATTATGAATGAAATTCAAGATGACTACCTAGCGGCTATCTTGTTCTTATGATCACTCTCAAAATTGAATATGCACAACTAAGGACCCGGGTATTGCACTTATCAAATTTGGGAAAGATTTATTAATTGCAGGTGCTACTTGAGAAATAATGATAAAAATGATTGTTTACAGGCGGACAGACCATATACATATTACTTTACACCACTCACAATACACAATACGATACATCTTTAATTTCAAAAATATAAAGTCCTTACCAAATGTATAGAGGTAATCTTCAACCTCCAAAATGCTGAAAGTAGTCAGGAGTACCGGAAATATCTGTGCTCCCTTGAATAAAAAATAATCCTTAGATTAATAGATATGATAAACTCATAAACTGTTAAATGTTTGAGACAAAAACACAATCATGTGCATGCAAGGACCAAGCAATTTGCTGGCTGATCATATAACTCACAACTTGTAATTAAAAACTTTTATCAGAATTCAGTAATTTTGGTAAATATTTACAATCAGGATGATAAGTACATCTTATATAATAATTGGAAAAATTCAAACATATTTGACCTTCGACCTTGAGGTCAAGGTCACAGTGTTCTAATGGCAGTGCACACTGCACATTGGCTTTAGGTGATGCAAGTAAATGCAAGTTTCGTCAAAATATCTTTAATGGTTTTAATAGAAGTTATGGCCCGGACAAGAAATTATTAGAAGAACCAGAACCATACAGAACCAAAACCAGGAGAACGGTACTTAAATACTCCAATTGCAACAAATAATTGTCTTTCTTTCAAATTCCAACAATACCTTGAAAGGGCAGAATTCTTTCATCCTTAGTACTGCTTCCATCCCCATCATCATAAACTAATGCAATACACTTTCCTTCGCTGTCATCCGAGGTTCTCCGAGGTTTTCCCACCCAGGTTTTCAACAATCTGTGTAATATCACCTGAGAAATATAAATATCTGTAGTAGTTTTGACAATCATACCAGGGTAATACATATTATGAATCACAACATTTCCTTCTAGTTCACATTAAATTACTGTCAGCTGAATAATGTGTAACTGATTTACAACAGAATGTTAAGTTCACTCAAGATCTTGTATGACAACAAGTTAAGCTAAAAATTTTATCAGTTTCAGTGATATATATATATATATGTATATTTAGTATTGAAAATCCTTTGAAAATATGTCAACCTTGACTTTTAGGAAAGTTAGATTTAGGTTTTGAAATAGTCTGACTTGCCTTCCAGAGAATGAGATTTTGACAATGTCGCGGCTTAACTATTACATACTTCATTTTTTTTTTTTTAGAAATTATCTTCAATATTTTACACGTGTTTTGCAAATTGTATAACTGATTAAAAATGATATTTTCATAGCTGATCTTTCGATGTAACTTGAAAGAAATGTTCTATTTATATGTATGGAAAAAATACAATTATTTTTCAATGAGTAAAATATATATTGTTAACCGGTAATCAGTGTTAACATTATATTCTGCAGGAAAAAACAAATTAAGTTTACAATCAATGGACATTTTGTAGTAAATATGCATAATAAATTATTTTTTACTCAATTTGTAATGCCAGATTTATTACTGTAAATCACTTTATTTTTGCAAGTACAGTGTACTTAATTTTGCGAAAGGTAAACCTTTGTCATGATTTCGCAGGGATTACCTTAAAATTAAATCATAGGGATTGCACCAACAAAAGTAACTGTATATTTGCAAGGGATTTAAATTCAAGACTGATGCAGCTCTCAAAATTTCATGAATATAATCCCTCGTGAATAATAAGTAATTTACAGTATCAAAATATTAACCCTAACCTAACCCTAACCATCGACCTAATGTGAAGTCTAAATATAAGCCATATTGGAATGATAATTTGAGTGAAGAATGGGCAAAAGTCAAATCTAAAGAAAAAACTTGGTTACAATTTCATGGTCATGTAAACACGAAACGACTACTGAAAGAAGCTTACTGTGTTCAGCGTAAATCGTTTGATAAATTGAACAGACAACACAAGCGTCAACATCAACGTGATGAACGACAAAAACTCCACGATCAACTTGTTGGAGATACTCCTAGAGATTTCTGGAAGTCAATAGGCCATATTGGTATAGCAAACAATAGAAAAAATGATATCCCGTGTGAAATTATAGACGACGACGGTAACGTCCATAATGATGAAAATGCGGTTTTAAATAAGTGGAAAAACGACTTTGAAAACTTGTTCTCTGATAGTGCCACCAATAACAACGCCATCCCGACTGACGACGTACAAAACGACGGCAACGTACCAGATGCGTCATCGTTAAATCTTGCGATAACTAAAGCCGAAGTAAAAAAGGCAGTAGATTCGGCGAAACTACACAAGGCAGCGGGTATAGACGACCTCACTGCAGAAGTTTTAAAAAACGAAACTGCGATAGATCTACTCCATAGAATTTGTGTAGGCTGTTTCGACCTGGGCTGTGTTCCTTCTGAATGGAATAGCGCCATTATCAATCCTATATACAAACCTGACTCTGACGACAGGCGTGTACCATTGAATTATAGAGGGATTTCCTTAATATCGGTACCGTGCAAAATTTATTGTAACATCCTTAACACACGTCTCAACAAATGGCTGGAATTGAACAACGTGCTTTGTGACGAGCAAAATGGATTCAGAAAAGGCCGCAGCTGTGAGGATCATATATTCTCACTTTACTCTGTCATCAACACCCGAAAAATCAGCAAACAGTCTACCTACGTATGTTATATAGACATGCGTAAAGCGTTTGACAATGTGAACAGAAACCTACTGTGGTACAAATTACACCGCTATGGCATAAATGGTAGATTTTTATCAGCCTTACAATCTCTTTATCGTGATATTAAGTGTTCAGTTAAAGTAAATAGAAACTTCACCCCTTGGTTCAGCGTAGAATCCGGAGTAAAACAAGGATGTAATTTATCACCAAGTATGTTTTCATTGTATATTAACGACCTAGCAGACAAAATATACGCGGCTCAGTGCGGTATCCAGCTGGATGACGTCATGCTGTCGTTATTACTGTACGCCGATGACATTGCCATCATCGCCCCGGACCCGACCAAGCTACAAACTCTACTTGATATTGTCGCCGATTGGTGTAACGATTGGAAGTTATCAGTTAACCCAACAAAAACAAAAGTTGTTCACTACAGAAACCCCTCGATAACCCAAACTGATGTGCAATTCAAATGTGGACTACTTGATATTGGAATCACTGACTCCTACAAATATCTAGGAATTTGGCTTGATGAGCATTTGAAAATGCATAAAGCGGTGTCTGAATTGTCTAAGTCGGCGAGTCGAGCCCTAGGAGCACTTATCGGTAAATTCATCGCCTGTGGTGGAATGACGTATGATGTTTTTACGCGATTATATAACTCCGTTGTTGAACCTATTTTATTGTACGGCAGTGCTATATGGGGAACAAAACAGTTTTCAATGATCAACACAGTACAAAATAAGGCTTGTCGGTTTTTCTTAGGGGTTGGAAAGTACACATCAAATATAGCCACAAGAGGCGATATGGGGTGGAAGTCTTCTGTTTATAAACAAAACGTAGCTTGTGTGAAACTTTTATGTAAAATTCGCCGTCTTCGAAGAAATCGTTTGTCAAATAAAATTCTCATGTGGACAACAAATCAAAGGAAAGGTTGGTTTAGCACAGTACAACGTCTATGTAACGCTATTGACCCCAACAATCTGGTATCCGACGTCGAATTATCTACGAATTACGTCATGAGACATTTGTCTACCAACCTAGCCAATAACGACAAGCTTGAATGGTATAATGCCCTATATGACGATAGGAACAATGCTAACGGTAACAAACTTCGTACATACAGAACTTTTAAAAACGATGTTAAAACTGAGCGTTACGTCAGACTTGACATACCCAGAATCCATAGACGTAACTTAGCTCTTTTTCGCGCGGGATCGCTACCATTGGCCGTTGAGACAGGTCGGTACGCCAGGCCGCCCATACCCCTGGCAGATAGGCAATGTAAATTTTGTACTCTGCAAAAAATTGAAGACGAGGAACACTTCTTAGTAGAATGTGAACTTTTCTCTGATTTAAGACACACTCTTTTCCTCAAATGTGCTCAGCATATTGACGGTTTTCATGATATGAACAATAAAAATAAATTCATAAGTATTATGTTAAACGATGATCTCCAGCCAACTGTAGCAAGTAACATTTCATCCTTCTTCAATAGGCGAAAAGTATTTAATTGATTATTTGAATATATGTAGGTTAGATAGTGAGCGATTGTAGGTTTGGGTTGCCTCATCACTTTCGCTCATATCCTCTCTTGATATTGTCAAGGATATATAACTTAATAATAACTTTAAATAAGCATATGTGTTCTAGAATAAATACGGTAATTATTGAGTTAATTAAATATGCGTGATCTCGTTACTTCCACTTACTGAAATTTGAACATTTGAACTTTCAACAGTTGTAGGGGTCATAATTGAAATTTCACTCATTCATGTATTCGTACAATAGTTCAGCCTCAGTTGTGTGATACTTTTATATATGTACATGTTTTTCTTGACCATACTATACCGTAGTCTGTGTACATTAAGCTATATATATATTGACTTTTAGGTGATACACTTTTATTATAACATATGAGATAATTTTATTTTTACTGTTTTAAGTGTCTCATAAGTCAACCATACTGGCTGGGTGTTGATCATTGTACTATGTATATTTTATTGTATAATGTATTTTATGTTGATCAATGCGTGACACTTTAATAAACTAATTTATTATTATTATTATTATTATTTGGTTTACCTTAGACCGGTTCCAGATTTTACCTGTGCTGCCGATGAGCTCAGGTAGCTTGGGTGGGCGTTCAGCCGTGTGAATAGTTATTGTCTACTTGCTAGTCGTTGTATCTGAAGTGGTTCAATTAGGGTTAGGGTTAGGGTTAGGGTTAGGTTTAAGGTTATGGTTCGGGATTAGGGTTTAATCCCTGTGCACTGGCCGAAGAGTTTACATGTTAGTCTTAAGTCTGCTGCGAACTAATAGATCTTGTAGGTTTTTGTTTTTGCGGTACGCTGTAACGAGTCTGTTTTTATAGATTTCAGGAAATTCTGATTTTAGTTTATTGTAATGTTCTCTTACCTTTCTCCCTACTACTGTGGCTGTTGTGTTATACGTTATTACAAAAGGTAGGATCTGGTTTGGAACAGATTGTTCGTTTATGCCGTGTGGGGTTAAAGTCTGGAGTTTATCAATCCAAAAACTTTCTCTCTCATTTAGAAAACTAGAATCTGGTACCTGTTCTATCGGTGTTATGTTTACGTGCTCTAAACTATGTCCGTTTTGGTTAAAGTGTCTCGCAACTGGTTTATCTTTTTCGTGTCTTATATCAAAACGGTGTCTTGTGAATCTATCTCTTAACGACAAAGACGTTTGCCCTACGTATTGCGAATCACATTTCCTACAAGTGATAAGATAAATTACGTTTTTAGAGTTACAGTTTAGGTCTTGTTTCATGTTAAATACTTCTGTTGTTTTTGAACTATAGAAGCAGACGGTGACTTGGAGAAAGGGGCATGTTTCACAACGTTTACTGTGACAGGCTTCCGCTATATGACCATTTTTAGGGGCTATTTCTTTTAAAGTTTCCCCTTTGATTTTACGTAGAAATCTATATGAATAGTTTCGGTTTCTGAGAGCCCTGAATAAGATGTTTACGGCATTGTTAAAGTCCGACTCTCGAGTACAGATTCTATGGAAACGAATTATCTGCGATTTAATGATGCCCTTAAAGGAATGTTTCGGATGGAACGACTTTTTGTGAAGGAGTTGGTGAGAATCTGTCGGTTTGAAGAACACTTTAATGTCTAGTTTTCCTGTTTGATCGAATTTTGGGCCTTTAAACACAGTCGTATCTAAGAAATCTATCGAATCATTGCTAATGGTTGCCTTAAGTTTTATGCATGGATGATGGTTGTTTAGAGTATCGAAAAAGTCATCAAAATCGCTCCTTGAATGTGTCCAAATGATGAAGATATCGTCCAGAAATCTAACATAAACTAAAGGTTGTTTTGAACATTTTGCTAACGCTTCCTTTTCAAAATCGGCCATAAAAATGTTGGCATAGCTCGGAGCAAATTTCTTACCCATTGCTGTTCCGGATATTTGGAGATACCATTTACCGTTGAATTCAAAATCATTCCTTTCTAAACCTGATTTTAACATTTCTAGTATTTCTAAATCGGGTCTTTCTGGGTCCGGGTTGTTTTGAAAAATCTTTCCTACCGCTCTCAGTCCATCACGGTTGTCGATATTGGTATACATGCTATCAACATCTAAACTAACGAGTAGACTGTCCTTAGGTATGGTCAAGTTCTTGATCTTGTTAATGAAATCATTGGTATCTTTTAGATAGGCTGGATGTTTCATTGACAAAGGGGCTAAAAAATGATCAATGTATTCTGCTATTCTGTACGACTCACTCTCAACATCTGATATTATTGGTCTCCCTGGTGGTATTTTATATGGATCTGACCATTGTCCTGGTGCTTTGTGTATTTTCGGTAGTATATACACATGTCTGGGTTTAGGGTTTTCTTTAGGGTTAAGATAGGTTACTTGTTTAGGTGTCAGGTGTTTACTTCTACCTAGCCTATGGATGATGTTGCTAAGTTCTGCACTTGTTTTAGGATAGATCGGCGAGTCCAGTTGTCTATAGTGTTTAGGGTTATTGAGCTGTCTTTCTACTTCCCAGATGTAGTCTGCCCTATCCAAAATTACTGTTGCTGAGCCTTTGTCGGCTTTCTTAATAACTATCGACTGGTCATTTTTCAAAGATGTTATTGCTTTCTTTTCTGCCAAATTCAAATTGGGCTGTTCTTTACTGACTGTAATTTTGGAAAGATCTTTAAAGATGTCTTTTACCGAATTTTGAATGTTTGAAGGAATCGCACTTTCTGGGGGATTCCATTGGCTTTTGTCGACAAATTTCTTACTTTCAGCTGATTTGGATTTGCCATTGAAAAAATGTGTAATTTTGAGTTTTCTGCCGAGGTCTTTGGCCGAATCAATAAAATCATTGCTCGAAATATTTCTAGGCGTCGGTATAAATTTCAGACCTCTTTCGAGAAGCTGGATTTCATCTGGGTTTAAAGTCCTAGAGCTTAGGTTTATGGTGTTAGTTGGGTTATCTGAGGGGCGATCCTGGTTCAACCCTTTAGGATCTAGGCAAAAAAACCTTTGGCATTTTTTACCTGAGATACCCAAGAGCGGACAAGTTCATTGGCCGTGGCCTCGGTCCAATGAATGCCGTCTGAGTTGAATCGGTGCCCCCCAGCGATCCTACTGTCCAAAGTAACCGTGGCCTTGTTTTGAATGTCCAAAAGGTGCCTATTAAATGCCGAAAGATTGTCAGATTCCCTAGGTTTTGTTTTGGCCAGTTTTTCCGAAATGGGCACGATTGTGAAATAGTATCGTGCTAAGGGAATCGACTTTTTCAATACGTCACGAAGGACGGATAGGTCCCGAAACACATCAATCATGTTTTGGGCCGACCTATCATTAATTCCAATGTTTACAATTACATGGGTTGGAAGACCAGAGTGCGCATAATTCTTAACTATGTTTACAATATGCCTAATCTTCGCACCTGGGTAGGATTCAATTTGGACGGTAGGATCAGGGAGAGACGTTACCCGGGAGAGGTTAGAGGCTCCTATCACCAGAATCGGTTTGTTAATTGGCGGGAGTTGCCATTCCGATTTGTTAGGGGTGTTAGGGTGGCGGTTTATGGAGGGTGGTTTAGTGGCCGCCTCCGCATAGCTGGGAGGTGACCTAGGAGGGTTAGGAGTGCGGGTTTTGTTAGGGGTTTGAAGAGGTTTTACGTTGAGAGCCCTGCGAGACTTGCGGGGCGTGTTAGCGGGTGAAGGAGAAGAAGAGTCCCGTTTACGCTTAGGCGTACTCGGGGTGGGGGGAGGTGAAAGGGAGGAAAAGCGGTTACCAGTGGTGATGTTAGGGTTGTTAGTTAGGCGAGAGGAAGCCCGGGTGCGGCGGCGGTTAGGAGTTTGGAAGGTATCAGTCTGGTTAGGGTTAGAGTGGGAAGAAGGAGGAGGAGGCGGAGGAGAAGGAAAGGATGAGGGAGAAGTGGGGGATGAGTTAGCTGGGACCGAGATGCGGGTGGGTCGAGAGTCATTGACAGGTATAGCATAAAGGCTAGGCAGCATGTTTTTGAATGTCGAGACCGTGTCTTCTCGAAGTTTATTTTTAAAGTTTTTTCTTGCCCAATCCAAAGAAGAGTCCGAAAAAGAATTGACCATATTCCTACTAAAGTTGTGGGCCCTAATTGTACCTAAAAGTTCCGAAATTCTGGCACGGTAATGTTCCAGCAAGGCTTGGGCTGTGAATTTAGCCCAAGACATGTGGACGTTTTGGAGGCGCTCTAAAAT
Source organism: Pecten maximus (assembly GCF_902652985.1). NCBI lineage: Eukaryota > Metazoa > Mollusca > Bivalvia > Pectinida > Pectinidae > Pecten > Pecten maximus. The sequence goes on from NW_022979579.1 coordinate 197,936, forward strand.
GGAGCGGTTAGCTTGAGCGGGTTTAAGGAATTTGGAAAGGTTTGCTACCTGTCTCTGAAACCCTCTGGTTGGGGGACCACCCTTAGCCTGAACCTCTATAACCGAAATGTGGTGAATGGCCTGAATCAGTTGAAAAAAAAGCCGAATGTATTTGGCGTTCGGATTCGAATTTCTGTTTTTTGGCTTTTGCCATCGCTTACTTCCGTACGCCATCTTGATAGAAATTGGAGGTTCAGACTACTGTGGGAAATTAGAAAAGATAGTGTATGACCAAAAAATTGGAGAGCAAAAAAAATTTTTTTGGGGGGTCAAAAAATTGTTTTTGAGAAAAATGACCGAAAATCAGGACAAAAATGATATTCACATAAAAAATGGAACTGAAAAATATGTTTTACCCCTAAAAAAGCACTAAAAATTTGAAAAAAAGCACTAAAAAAACACTAAAAACACTAAGAAAAGCACTAAAAAGCTGAAAAGGAAATTAATGATTAGTACATGTCAAACAACAAATGATAATACAAAACCTGTAAAAGAAATTAAATGATTAGAAATACACAATAATATACCAAAGTACACTTCAAAGGATATGAGGATGATTCCGAAGCCGTCAATGCCACTACTAGTTTCGACGATATGTCTTCTTCAGGTGGCAGGTGTAGACTCTGGGTTAGGGTTAGGGTTAGGGGTTAGGGTTAGGGGTTAGGGTTAGGGTTAGGGGTTAGGGTTAGGGTTAGGGTTAGGGTTTAGGGTTAGGGTTAGGGTTAGGGTTAGGGTTTAATCCCTGTGCACTGGCCGAAGAGTTTACATGTTAGTCTTAAGTCTGCTGCGAACTAATAGATCTTGTAGGTTTTTGTTTTTGCGGTACGCTGTAACTAGTCTGTTTTTATAGATTTCAGGAAATTCTGATTTTAGTTTATTGTAATGTTCTCTTACCTTTCTCCCTACTGCTGTGGCTGTTGTGTTATACGTTATTACAAAAGGTAGGATCTGGTTTGGCACAGATTGTTCGTTGATGCCGTGTGGAGTTAAAGTCTGGAGTTTATCAATCCAAAAACCTTCTCTCTCATTTAGAAAACTAGAATCTGGCACCTGTTCTATCGGTGTTATGTTAACGTGCTCTAAACTATGTCCGTTTTGGTTAAAGTGTCTCGCAACTGGTTTATCTTTTTCGTGTCTTATATCAAAACGGTGTCTTGTGAATCTATCTCTTAACGACAAAGACGTTTGCCCTACGTATTGCGAATCACATTTCCTACAAGTGATAAGATAAATTACGTTTTTAGAGTTACAGTTTAGGTCTTGTTTCATGTTAAATACTTCTGTTGTTTTTGAACTATAGAAGCAGACGGTGACTTGGAGAAAGGGGCATGTTTCACAACGTTTACTGTGACAGGCTTCCGCTATATAACCATTTTTAGGGGCAATTTCTTTTAAAGTTTCCCCTTTGATTTTACGTAGAAATCTATATGAATAGTTTCGGTTTCTGAGAGCCCTGAATAAGATGTTTACGGCATTGTTAAAGTCCGACTCTCGAGTACAGATTCTATGGAAACGAATTATCTGCGATTTAATGATGCCCTTAAAGGAATGTTTCGGATGGAACGACTTTTTGTGAAGAAGTTGGTGAGAATCTGTCGGTTTGAAGAACACTTTAATGTCTAGTTTTCCTGTTTGATCGAATTTTGGGCCTTTAAACACAGTCGTATCTAAGAAATCTATCGAATCATTGCTAATGGTTGCCTTAAGTTTTATGCATGGATGATGGTTGTTGAGAGTATCGAAAAAGTCATCAAAATCGCTCCTTGAATGTGTCCAAATGATGAAGATATCGTCCAGAAATCTAACATAAACTAAAGGTTGTTTTGAACATTTTGCTAACGCTTCCTTTTCAAAATCGGCCATAAAAATGTTGGCATAGCTCGGAGCAAATTTCTTACCCATTGCTGTTCCGGATATTTGGAGATACCATTTACCGTTGAATTCAAAATCATTCCTTTCTAAACCTGATTTTAACATTTCTAGTATTTCTAAATCGGGTCTTTCTGGGTCCGGGTTGTTTTGAAAAATCTTTCCTACCGCTCTCAGTCCATCACGGTTGTCGATATTGGTATACATGCTATCAACATCTAAACTAACGAGTAGACTGTCCTTAGGTATGGTCAAGTTCTTGATCTTGTTAATGAAATCATTGGTATCTTTTAGATAGGCTGGATGTTTCATTGACAAAGGGGCTAAAAAATGATCAATGTATTCTGCTATTCTGTACGACTCACTCTCAACATCTGATATTATTGGTCTCCCTGGTGGTATTTTATATGGATCTGACCATTGTCCTGGTGCTTTGTGTATTTTCGGTAGTATATACACATGTCTGGGTTTAGGGTTTTCTTTAGGGTTAAGATAGGTTACTTGTTTAGGTGTCAGGTGTTTACTTCTACCTAGCCTATGGATGATGTTGCTAAGTTCTGCACTAGTTTTAGGATAGATCGGCGAGTCCAGTTGTCTATAGTGTTTAGGGTTAGGGGTTAGGGTTAGGGTTAGGTTTAAGGTTATGGTTCGGGATTAGGGTTTAATCCCTGTGCACTGGCCGAAGAGTTTACATGTTAGTCTTAAGTCTGCTGCGAACTAATAGATCTTGTAGGTTTTTGTTTTTGCGGTACGCTGTAACGAGTCTGTTTTTATAGATTTCAGGAAATTCTGATTTTAGTTTATTGTAATGTTCTCTTACCTTTCTCCCTACTACTGTGGCTGTTGTGTTATACGTTATTACAAAAGGTAGGATCTGGTTTGGAACAGATTGTTCGTTTATGCCGTGTGGGGTTAAAGTCTGGAGTTTATCAATCCAAAAACTTTCTCTCTCATTTAGAAAACTAGAATCTGGTACCTGTTCTATCGGTGTTATGTTTACGTGCTCTAAACTATGTCCGTTTTGGTTAAAGTGTCTCGCAACTGGTTTATCTTTTTCGTGTCTTATATCAAAACGGTGTCTTGTGAATCTATCTCTTAACGACAAAGACGTTTGCCCTACGTATTGCGAATCACATTTCCTACAAGTGATAAGATAAATTACGTTTTTAGAGTTACAGTTTAGGTCTTGTTTCATGTTAAATACTTCTGTTGTTTTTGAACTATAGAAGCAGACGGTGACTTGGAGAAAGGGGCATGTTTCACAACGTTTACTGTGACAGGCTTCCGCTATATGACCATTTTTAGGGGCTATTTCTTTTAAAGTTTCCCCTTTGATTTTACGTAGAAATCTATATGAATAGTTTCGGTTTCTGAGAGCCCTGAATAAGATGTTTACGGCATTGTTAAAGTCCGACTCTCGAGTACAGATTCTATGGAAACGAATTATCTGCGATTTAATGATGCCCTTAAAGGAATGTTTCGGATGGAACGACTTTTTGTGAAGGAGTTGGTGAGAATCTGTCGGTTTGAAGAACACTTTAATGTCTAGTTTTCCTGTTTGATCGAATTTTGGGCCTTTAAACACAGTCGTATCTAAGAAATCTATCGAATCATTGCTAATGGTTGCCTTAAGTTTTATGCATGGATGATGGTTGTTGAGAGTATCGAAAAAGTCATCAAAATCGCTCCTTGAATGTGTCCAAATGATGAAGATATCGTCCAGAAATCTAACATAAACTAAAGGTTGTTTTGAACATTTTGCTAACGCTTCCTTTTCAAAATCGGCCATAAAAATGTTGGCATAGCTCGGAGCAAATTTCTTACCCATTGCTGTTCCGGATATTTGGAGATACCATTTACCGTTGAATTCAAAATCATTCCTTTCTAAACCTGATTTTAACATTTCTAGTATTTCTAAATCGGGTCTTTCTGGGTCCGGGTTGTTTTGAAAAATCTTTCCTACCGCTCTCAGTCCATCGCGGTTGTCGATATTGGTATACATGCTATCAACATCTAAACTAACGAGTAGACTGTCCTTAGGTATGGTCAAGTTCTTGATCTTGTTAATGAAATCATTGGTATCTTTTAGATAGGCTGGATGTTTCATTGACAAAGGGGCTAAAAAATGATCAATGTATTCTGCTATTCTGTACGACTCACTCTCAACATCTGATATTATTGGTCTCCCTGGTGGTATTTTATATGGATCTGACCATTGTCCTGGTGCTTTGTGTATTTTCGGTAGTATATACACATGTCTGGGTTTAGGGTTTTCTTTAGGGTTAAGATAGGTTACTTGTTTAGGTGTCAGGTGTTTACTTCTACCTAGCCTATGGATGATGTTGCTAAGTTCTGCACTAGTTTTAGGATAGATCGGCGAGTCCAGTTGTCTATAGTGTTTAGGGTTATTGAGCTGTCTTTCTACTTCCCAGATGTAGTCTGCCCTATCCAAAATTACTGTTGCTGAGCCTTTGTCGGCTTTCTTAATAACTATCGACTGGTCATTTTTCAAAGATGTTATTGCTTTCTTTTCTGCCAAATTCAAATTGGGCTGTTCTTTACTGACTGTAATTTTGGAAAGATCTTTAAAGATGTCTTTTACCGAATTTTGAATGTTTGAAGGAATCGCACTTTCTGGGGGATTCCATTGGCTTTTGTCGACAAATTTCTTACTTTCAGCTGATTTGGATTTGCCATTGAAAAAATGTGTAATTTTGAGTTTTCTGCCGAGGTCTTTGGCCGAATCAATAAAATCATTGCTCGAAATATTTCTAGGCGTCGGTATAAATTTCAGACCTCTATCGAGAAGCTGGATTTCATCTGGGTTTAAAGTCCTAGAGCTTAGGTTTATGGTGTTAGTTGGGTTATCTGAGGGGCGATCCTGGTTCAACCCTTTAGGATCTAGGCAAAAAAACCTTTGGCATTTTTTACCTTAGATACCCAAGAGCGGACAAGTTCATTGGCCGTGGCCTCGGTCCAATGAATGCCGTCTGAGTTGAATCGGTGCCCCCCAGCGATCCTACTGTCTAAAGTAACCGTGGCCTTGTTTTGAATGTCCAAAAGGTGCCTATTAAATGCCGAAAGATTGTCAGATTCCCTAGGTTTTGTTTTGGCCAGTTTTTCCGAAATGGGCACGATTGTGAAATAGTATCGTGCTAAGGGAATCGACTTTTTCAATACGTCACGAAGGACGGATAGGTCCCGAAACACATCAATCATGTTTTGGGCCGACCTATCATTAATTCCAATGTTTACAATTACATGGGTTGGAAGACCAGAGTGCGCATAATTCTTAACTATGTTTACAATATGCCTAATCTTCGCACCTGGGTAGGATTCAATTTGGACGGTAGGATCAGGGAGAGACGTTACCCGGGAGAGGTTAGAGGCACCTATCACCAGAATCGGTTTGTTAATTGGCGGGAGTTGCCATTCCGATTTGTTAGGGGTGTTAGGGTGGCGGTTAATGGAGGGTGGTTTAGTGGCCGCCTCCGCATAGCTGGGAGGTGACCTAGGAGGGTTAGGAGTGCGGGTTTTGTTAGGGGTTTGAAGAGGTTTTACGTTGAGAGCCCTGCGAGACTTGCGGGGCGTGTTAGTAGGTGAAGGAGAAGAAGAGTCCCGTTTACGCTTAGGCGTACTCGGGGTGGGGGGAGGTGAAAGGGAGGAAAAGCGGTTACCAGTGGTGATGTTAGGGTTGTTAGTTAGGCGAGAGGAAGCCCGGGTGCGGCGGCGGTTAGGAGTTTGGAAAGTATCAGTCTGGTTAGGGTTAGAGTGGGAAGAAGGAGGAGGAGGCGGAGGAGAAGGAAAGGATGAGGGAGAAGAGGGGGACGAGTTAGCTGGGACCGAGATGCGGGTGGGTCGAGAGTCATTGACAGGTATAGCATAAAGGCTTGGCAGCATGTTTTTGAATGTCGAGACCGTGTCTTCTCGAAGTTTATTTTTAAAGTTTTTTCTTGCCCAATCCAAAGAAGAGTCCGAAAAAGAATTGACCAGATTCCTACTAAAGTTGTGGGCCCTAATTGTACCTAAAAGTTCCGAAATTCTGGCACGGTAATGCTCCAGCAAGGCTTGGGCTGTGAATTTAGCCCAAGACATGTGGACGTTTTGGAGGCGCTCTAAAATGGAGCGGTTAGCTTGAGCGGGTTTAAGGAATTTGGAAAGGTTTGCTACCTGTCTCTGAAACCCTCTGGTTGGGGGACCACCCTTAGCCTGAACCTCTATAACCGAAATGTGGTGAATGGCCTGAATCAGTTGAAAAAAAAGCCGAATGTATTTGGCGTTCGGATTCGAATTTCTGTTTTTTGGCTTTTGCCATCGCTTACTTCCGTACGCCATCTTGATAGAAATTGGAGGTTCAGACTACTGTGGGAAATTAGAAAAGATAGTGTATGACCAAAAAATTGGAGAGCAAAAAAAATTTTTTTGGGGGGTCAAAAAATTGTTTTTGAGAAAAATGACCGAAAATCAGGACAAAAATGATATTCACATAAAAAATGGAACTGAAAAATATGTTTTACTCCTAAAAAAGCACTAAAAATTTGAAAAAAGCACTAAAAAAACACTAAAAAAACACTAAGAAAAGCACTAAAAAGCTGAAAAGGAAATTAATGATTAGTATATGTTAAACAACAAATGATAATAAAAAACCTGTAAAAGAAATTAAATGATTAGAAATACACAATAATATACCAAAGTACACTTCAAAGGATATGAGGATGATTCCGAAGCCGTCAATGCCACTACTAGTTTCGACGATATGTCTTCTTCAGGTGGCAGGTGTAGACTGAAGAACCTAGGGTATCCTAGCCCTTAATATACTCTCGACCAAGGGACCCTCCGTTTGTAACCTGTAATTAGTGCATGACTGTGGTTGGTTGATCTTGTAACAACATGACACTGATTGGTGTGTTCGTTCGACCATGGATGCGGTCAAGTGGAAACGTGATATGGGCACGTGGGTTCGCTAATTAATTATCTCACTGACCACTGTTCCGTGAGTTGTTTGTCCAAGCTCACCTGTGGTAACACCTGAGTAGGTAATCCAGGTAGCTTGGGTCTACCTGTGCCGTCCCTTTTACAGGCCGGCGTTTACCCAAGCTACCTGTGATCACCATGTCCTGAGACCGCGCTCAGGTAGCTTGGAACAGATGTTCAGCGGCGCGGACGGTAATTAAATACTAATGAGGTAATTTACCTGTGTGAACACTGGTGTGGTGGGTCCAGGTAGCTTTGGTTTACCTTAGACCGGTTCCAGATTTTACCTGTGCTGCCGATGAGCTCAGGTAGCTTGGGTGGGCGTTCAGCCGTGTGAATAGTTATTGTCTACTTACTAGTCGTTGTATCTGAAGTGGTTCAATTAGCAATAGAGTAATAAATAGGGTTAGGGTTAGGGTTAGGGTTAGGGTGTTGATACGCAGATGACCTTGGTCAACTCGTCAATGTCACTTTGCTCGTCACGTGACGTTATTGGGTGGAGCATAATGGGCTCGGCCTGTGATTGCGTAGTATTGTATGAGTATACGTGATTTTATTTGTAACGTTCCTTCGAAAATAGCAGACGTGTTTGGAATTAAGCTGAGCTGTGTGATATAATCGGAAGTGTTATGGATATAATTTCAGTACCCTTTGTGTTGAAAACTCAGCGGACGTCTTATGGAATTTTGATGTATTGTTCATTGAGCTTTATTCAGTTTAGTTCGTGATAAGTTTACAAATGCAAGGCAAGCTTACATAGCTTACCAAATCCATTGTCGGAAAAGTGGTACTGCTGACAGGACATTCGAAGCATTTAAAATGAAATACAAGAAAATGAAGCAGCGGTAATTAACACAAGTCTTGGGAAATAAAAACAGTTTAATATGTTGTGAAATCATGACCATGGAGACATTCCAAATCAGTTTTAGCTAACGCATTTCTTCAAGATTGTGTAGATATAGTAATTAATTACGTGATATTAATGCCTATTTCGTTCCTGGTGAATAAGACAATTACCTAATGTTATAGATATAATTAAAATGTGAACGATGAATATAATATTTACTCGGTTGCATCGAATATAGAAATTGCATGTTTTCTTAGGTTTTGTGAGGTCTTTGGAGGTAAAGGTTTACTGAGGTTGTATGAGGTTTGTGAGGTTTTGGTATTCTGAGGTTTTGTGAGGTATTGGTATTCTGAGGTTTTGTGAAGTGTTGGTATTCTGAGGTTTTTTGAGGTTTTCTGAGGTTTACTGAGGTTATCTAAGGTTTTCTGAGGTTATCTAAGGTTTTGTGAGGTTTTGGTAATCTGAGGTATTGAGAGGTTAAGGTTTACTGAGGTTATCTGACGTTTTCAGAGGTTATCTAAGGTTTTGTGAGGTTTTGGTAGTTGGAGGTTATCTAAGGTTTTGTGAGGTTTTGATATTCTGAGGTTTTGTGAGGTTTTGGTATTCTGAGGTTATCTAAAGTTTTGTGAGGTTTTGGTAATCTGAGGTTATCTGAGGTTTTGTGAGGTTTTGGTAATCTGAGGTTATCTAACGTTTTGTGAGGTTTTGGTAATCTGAGGTTATCTGAGGTTTTTTTTGAGGTTATCTAAGGTTTTGTGAGGTTTTCGTCATCTGATGTTTTGATATTCAGAGGTTATCTGAGGTTTTGTGAGGTTTTGGTAATCTGAGGTTATCAGAGGTTTTGTGAGGTTTTGGTAATCTGAGGTTATCTAAGGTTTAGTGCGGTTTTGGTATTCTGAGGTTATCTAAGGTTTTGTAAGGTTTTGGTAATCTGAGGTTATCTAAGGTTTTGTGAGGTTTTGGTAATCTGAGGTTATCTAAGGTTTTGTGAGGTTTTTGGTAATCTGAGGTTATCTGACGTTTGATGAGGTTTCGGTAATCTGAGGTTATCTGAGGTTATCTAAGGTTTTGTTAGGTTTTTGGTATTTTAAGATTTTGTGAGGTTTTGGTATTCTGCGGTTTTCTGAGGTTTTCTGAGGTTAAGGTTTTCTGAGGTTATCTGAGGTTTTCTGAGGTGATCTGAGGTTTTCTGAGGTTTTGGTAATCTGAGGTAATCTAAGGTTTGTGAGGTTTTGGTAATCTGAGGTTATCTGAGGTTTTGTGAGGTTTTGGTAATCTGAGGTTATCTAAGGTTTAGTGCGGTTTTGGTATTCTGAGGTTATCTGAGGTTTTGTGAGGTTTTTGGTTATCTGAGGTTATCTGAGGTTTTTTGAGGTTTGTGAGGTTTTGGTAATCTGAGGTTATCTAAGGTTTAGTGCGGTTTTGGTATTCTGAGGTTATCTAAGGTTTTGTAAGGTTTTGGTAATCTGAGGTTATCTAAGGTTTTGTGAGGTTTTGGTAATCTGAGGTTATCTGACGTTTGATGAGGTTTCGGTAATCTGAGGTTATCTGAGGTTATCTGATGTTTTGTGAGGTTTTGGTAATCTGAGGTTATCTAAGGTTTTGTGAGGTTTTGGTAATCTGAGGTTATCTTAGGTTATCTGATGTTATCTGAGGTTATCTAAGGTTTTGTAAGGTTTTGGTAATCTGAGGTTATCTAAGGTTTTGTGAGGTTTTGGTAATCTGAGGTTATCTGAGGTTATCTTAGGTTATCTGATGTTATCTGAGGTTATCTAAGGTTTTTAAGGTTTTGGTAATCTGAGGTTATCTAAGGTTTTGTGAGGTTTTGGTAATCTGAGGTTATCTAAGGTTTTGTGAGGTTTTAGTAATCTGAGGTTATCTGACGTTTGATGAGGTTTCGGTAATCTGAGGTTATCTGAGGTTATCTAAGGTTTTGTTAGGTTTTTGGTATTTTAAGATTTTGTGAGGTTTTGGTATTCTGCGGTTTTCTGAGGTTTTCTGAGGTTAAGGTTTTCTGAGGTTATCTGAGGTTTTCTGAGGTTTACTGAGGTTATCTAAGGTTTTCTGAGGTTATCTAAGGTTTTGTGAGGTTTTGGTAATCTGAGGTATTGAGAGGTTAAGGTTTACTGAGGTTATCTGACGTTTTCAGAGGTTATCTAAGGTTTTGTGAGGTTTTGGTAGTTGGAGGTTATCTAAGGTTTTGTGAGGTTTTGATATTCTGAGGTTTTGTGAGGTTTTGGTATTCTGAGGTTATCTAAAGTTTTGTGAGGTTTTGGTAATCTGAGGTTATCTGAGGTTTTGTGAGGTTTTGGTAATCTGAGGTTATCTAACGTTTTGTGAGGTTTTGGTAATCTGAGGTTATCTGAGGTTTTTTTTGAGGTTATCTAAGGTTTTGTGAGGTTTTCGTCATCTGATGTTTTGATATTCAGAGGTTATCTGAGGTTTTGTGAGGTTTTGGTAATCTGAGGTTATCAGAGGTTTTGTGAGGTTTTGGTAATCTGAGGTTATCTAAGGTTTAGTGCGGTTTTGGTATTCTGAGGTTATCTAAGGTTTTGTAAGGTTTTGGTAATCTGAGGTTATCTAAGGTTTTGTGAGGTTTTGGTAATCTGAGGTTATCTAAGGTTTTGTGAGGTTTTTGGTAATCTGAGGTTATCTGACGTTTGATGAGGTTTCGGTAATCTGAGGTTATCTGAGGTTATCTAAGGTTTTGTTAGGTTTTTGGTATTTTAAGATTTTGTGAGGTTTTGGTATTCTGCGGTTTTCTGAGGTTTTCTGAGGTTAAGGTTTTCTGAGGTTATCGGAGGTTTTCTGAGGTGATCTGAGGTTTTCTAAGGTTTTGGTAATCTGAGGTAATCTAAGGTTTGTGAGGTTTTGGTAATCTGAGGTTATCTGAGGTTTTGTGAGGTTTTTGGTTATCTGAGGTTATCTGAGGTTTTTTGAGGTTTGTGAGGTTTTGGTAATCTGAGGTTATCTAAGGTTTAGTGCGGTTTTGGTATTCTGAGGTTATCTAAGGTTTTGTAAGGTTTTGGTAATCTGAGGTTATCTAAGGTTTTGTGAGGTTTTGGTAATATGAGGTTATCTGACGTTTGATGAGGTTTCGGTAATCTGAGGTTATCTGAGGTTATCTGAGTTTTTGTGAGGTTTTGGTAATCTGAGGTTATCTAAGGTTTTGTGAGGTTTTGGTAATCTGAGGTTATCTGAGGTTATCTTAGGTTATCTGATGTTATCTGAGGTTATCTAAGGTTTTGTAAGGTTTTGGTAATCTGAGGTTATCTAAGGTTTTGTGAGGTTTTGGTAATCTGAGGTTATCTAAGGTTTTGTGAGGTTTTGGTAATCTGAGGTTATCTGAGGTTATCTTAGGTTATCTGATGTTATCTGAGGTTATCTAAGGTTTTTAAGGTTTTGGTAATCTGAGGTTATCTAAGGTTTTGTGAGGTTTTGGTAATCTGAGGTTATCTAAGGTTTTGTGAGGTTTTTGGTTATCTGAGGTTATCTGAGGTTTTTTGAGGTTTGTGAGGTTTTGGTAATCTGAGGTTATCTAAGGTTTAGTGAGGTTTTGGTATTCTGAGGTTATCTAAGGTTTTGTAAGGTTTTGGTAATCTGAGGTTATCTAAGGTTTGGTGAGGTTTTGGTAATATGAGGTTATCTGACGTTTGATGAGGTTTCGGTAATCTGAGGTTAGGGTTAGGGTTAGGGTTAGGGTTATTGGGTGGAGCATAATGGGCGGGGCCTGTGATTGCGTAGTATTGTATGAGTATACGTGATTTTATTTGTAACGTTCCTTCGAAAATAGCAGACGTGTTTGGAATTAAGCTGAGCTGTGTGATATAATCGGAAGTTATGGATATAAAATCAGTACCCTTTGTGTTGAAAACTCAGCGGACGTCTTATGGAATTTTGATGTATTGTTCATTGAGCTTTGAATTGGGGTAAGTGTTTTGATGAAATAATGGCATTGATGATTTCACTATATATTTGGGTTAAGGTTATCCTTAGGAACTTTTCTTGTCTGTTTTAACAATAATTCTTGAACATTCTGCATTTGATTGTCTTTGTTTTTTGTCCTTGTTGAATTGTCCGAATTGATTATTTCGAATGAGGTTAAATTGTTGCATTTAGGTAACAAACATATTTTGAAGTTTTTCGACATTAGGGTTCAGAATTCTGAAACAAAGATTAAAATTCCTGATGTTAAGTTTTAGCTTAGATCAAAAATTTTATAGAGATAGGGATTTTTTTGGGGTAAGTTTTCTGAGTTGAAATTTTATTTTTATTTATTTTGGCTCAGTTTTTCATGTTTTAAGTTGTCTAAGCTTCAAGTATTTATTTGTCACTTAAAAGTTTAATTAAGTTTAAAATAACTGAGGTTTTGTGAGGTTAAGATTTCCTGAGGTGTTGTCAGGTTTTGTCAGGTTTGGTCATGGTTTCTGAGGTTTTGTAAGGTTTATGTTTTCTGAGGTTTTGTGAGGTATATGTTTCCTGAGGTTTTGTGAGGTTTAGGGTTCCTGTGGTTTTTTGAGGTTTAGATTTCATGAGGTTTTGTGTGGTTTTTGTGTGGTTTTGGTATCCTGAGGTTTTGTGAGGTTAATGTAGCCTGAGGTTTTCTGAGGTTAAGGTATTCTGAGGTTTTGTCAGATTTCGTCAGGTGAAGGTTTCCTGAGGTTTTGTGAGGTTTGGGCTTTGTGAGGTTAAGGTTTCCTGAGGTTTTGTATGGTTAAGGTTTTGTCAGGTTTTTGTATGGTTTTGGTTTCCTGAGGTTTTGTGAAGTTTTGTGAGGTTAAGGTTTCCTGAGGTTTTGTGAGGTTTTTGAGGTTAAGGTTTACTGAGCTTTTGGTTTTTTTTTTAGGTTTAGGTTTTCTTTGGTTTTGTAAGGTTTTGTGAGGATAAGATTTCCTGAGGTCTTCTGAGGTTGATGTATCCTGAGGGTTTGTGAAAGTTTATTAGGTTTAGGTTTACTTAGGTTTTGGGAGGTTAATGTTTTCTGAGGTTTTGTGAGGTATATGTTTCCTGAGGTTTTGTGAGGTTTAGGTTTGCTGATGTTTTTTGAGGTTTCGGATTGCTGAGGTTTTGTGAGGTTTTATGAGGATTTTGTGTGGTTTTGGTTTCCTGAGGTTTTGTGAGATTTTGTGAGATTTTGTGAAGTTAAGGTTTCCTAACGTTTTGTTAGGTTAAGGTATCCTGAGGTTTTGTGAGGTTACGATTACCTGAGGTTTTCTGCAGTTTTGGTAATGTGAGGTTTTGTGAAATTTTGTGAGGTAAAGGTTTCCTGAGGTTTTGTGTGTTTAAGGTTTACGGAGGTTTTGTAAGGTTAAGGTTTCCTGAGGTTTTCTGAGGTTTTGTGAGAATACGGTTACGGTTTTCTCAGGTTTTGGTAATGTGAGATTTTTTGAGGGTGAGGTTAAGGTTTTTGTATTGTGAGGCTTTGTGAGGTTTTGTGAGGTTAAGGTTTTCTGAGGTTGTCTGAGGTTTTGGTATTCTGAGGTTTTGTGAGGTCAATGTATCTTGAAGTTTTGTAAGGTTTTTTGAGTTTAAGGTTTTCTGAGGTTTTGTGAGGTTTGTGAGGTTAAGGATCCCGAGGTTTTCGGAGGTTTTGTGAAGTTAAGGTATCCTGAGATTTTGTGAGGTTACGATTACCTGAGGTTTTCTGCAGTTTTGGTAATGTGAGGTTTTGTGAAATTTTGTGAGGTAAAGGTTTCCTGAGGTTTTGTGTGTTTAAGGTTTACGGAGGTTTTGTAAGGTTAAGGTTTCCTGAGGTTTTCTGAGGTTTTGTGAGAATACGGTTACGGTTTTCTGAGGTTTTGGTAATGTGAGATTTTTTGAGGTTGAGGTTTTGTGAGGTTAAGGTTTTTGTATTGTGAGGCTTTGTGAGGTTTTGTGAGATTAAGGTTTTCTGAGGTTGTCTGAGGTTTTGGTATTCTGAGGTTTTGTGAGGTCAATGTATCTTGAAGTTTTGTAAGGTTTTTTGAGTTTAAGGTTTTCTGAGGTTTTGTGAGGTTTGTGAGGTTAAGGATCCCGAGTTTTTCTGAGGTTTTGTGAAGTTAAGGTATCCTGAGATTTTGTGAGGTTACGATTACCTGAGGTTTTCTGCAGTTTTGGTAATGTGAGGTTTTGTGAAATTTTGTGAGGTAAAGGTTTCCTGAGGTTTTGTGTGTTTAAGGTTTACGGAGGTTTTGTAAGGTTAAGGTTTCCTGAGGTTTTCTGAGGTTTTGTGAGAATACGGTTTTCTAAGGTTTTGGTAATGTGAGAATTTTTGAGGTTGAGGTTTTGTGAGGTTAAGGTTTTTGTATTGTGACGCTTTGTGAGGTTTTGTGAGATTAAGGTTTTCTGAGGTTGTCTGAGGTTTTGGTATTCTGAGGTTTTGTGAGGTCAATGTATCTTGAAGTTTTGTAAGGTTTTTTGAGTTTAAGGTTTTCTGAGGTTTTGTGAGGTTAAGGATCCCGAGGTTTTCTGAGGTTTTGTGAAGTTAATGTTACCTGAGGTGCTCCGAGGTTTTGTGAGGTTAAGGTTTCTTGAGGTTTTTTGAGGTTAATGTATCCTGAGGTTTTTTGAGGTTATGGTATTCTGTGGTTTTGTAAGATTTTGTCAGGTGAAGGTTACCTGAGGTTTTGTGAGGTTTGGGCTTTGTGAGGTTAAGGTTTCCTGAGGTTTTAGAGGTTAAGGTTTCCTGAGATTTTTTGTTTTTTTTTAAGGGTATCTTGAGGTTTTGTGAGGTTTAGGTTTTCTTTAGTTTTGTAAGGTTTTGTGAGGATAAGGTTTCCTGAGGTCTTGTGAGGGTCATGTATCCTGAGGGTTTGTGAAAGTTAATTAGGTTTAGGTTTCCTTATGTTTTGTCAGGTATATGTTTCCAGAGGTTTTGTGAGGTTTAGGTTTGCTGGGGTTTTTAGAGGTTTAAGATTGCTGAGGTTTTGTGAGGTTTTGTGAGGATTGTGTGTGGTTTTGGTTTCCTGAGGTTTTGTGAGATTTTGTGAGGTTTTGTGAGGTTAAGGTATCCTGAGGTTTTGTGAGGTTAAGGTATCCTGAGGTTTTGTGAGGTTTTGCGAGATTAAGGTTTTGTGAGGTTTTGTGAGATTAAGGTTTCCTGAGGTTTTCTGAGGTTTCGTGAGGTTACGATTACCTGAGATTTTCTGCAGTTTTGGTAATGTGAGGTTTTGTGAAATTGTGTGAGGTAAAGGTTTCCTGAGGTTTTGTGTGGTTAAGGTTTTCAGTGATTTTTTGTAAGGTTAAGGTTTCCTGAGGTTTTCTGAGGTTTTGTGAGAATTCGGTTACCTGAGGTTTTCTGAGGTTTTGGTAATGTGAGATTTTGTAAGGTTGAGGTTTTGTGAGGTTAAGGTTTTGGTATTGTGAGGCTTTGTAAGGTTTTCTGAGGTTAATGTTTTCTGAGGTTGTCTGAGGTTTGGGTATTCTGAGGTTTTGTGAGGTTAATGTTTCTTGAAGTTTTGTAAGGTTTTGTGAGTTTAAGGTTTTCTGAAGTTTTGTGAGGTTTGTGAGGTTTGTGAGGTTAAGGTATCCTGAGGTTTTGTGAGATTAAGGTTTTGTGAGGTTTGTGAGGTTAAGGTATCCTGACGTTTTGTGAGATTAAGGTTTTGTGAGATTAAGGTTTTGTGAGATTAAGGTTTTCTGAGGTTTTTTAAGGTTACGGTTTCCTGAGGTTTTGTGAGGTTACGATTACCTGAGGTTTTCTGCAGTTTTGGTAATATGAGGTTTTGTGAAATTTTGTGAGGTAAAGGTTTCCCGAGGTTTTGTGTGGTTAAGGTTTTCAGTGATTTTTTGTAAGGTTAAGGTTTCCTGAGGTTTTCTGAGGTTTTGTGAGAACACGGTTACCTGAGGTTTTCTGAGGTTTTGGTAATGTGAGATTTTGTGAGGTTAAGGTTTTCTGAGGTTGTCTGAGGTTTTGGTATTCTGAGGTTTTGTGAGGTTAATGTTTCTTGAAGTTTTGTAAGGTTTTGTGAGTTCAAGTTTTTGTGAGGTTTTGTGAGGTTAAGATTTCCCGAGGTTTTGAGAGGTTTGTGAGGTTAAGGTATCCTGAGGTTTTGTGAAGTTAATGTTACCTGAGGTGTTCTGAGGTTAGGTTTTGTGAGGTTAAGGTTTTGTGAGGTTTTTTGAGGTTAATGTATCCTGAGGTTTTTTGAGGTTAAGGTATTTTGAGGTTTTGTCAGATTTTGTCAGGTGAAGGTTACCTGAGGTTTTGTGAGGTTTGGGCTTTGTGAGGTTAAGGTTTCCTGAGGTTTTAGAGGTTAAGGTTTCCTGAGATTTTTTGTTTTTTTTAAGGGTATCTTGAGGTTTTGTGAGGTTTAGGTTTTCTTTAGTTTTGTAAGGTTTTGTGAGGATAAGGTTTCCTGAGGTCTTGTGAGGGTCATGTATCCTGAGGGTTTGTGAAAGTTAATTAGGTTTAGGTTTCCTTATGTTTTGTCAGGTATATGTTTCCAGAGGTTTTGTGAGGTTTAGGTTTGCTGGGGTTTTTAGAGGTATATGTTTCCTGAGTTTTTTTGAGGTTTAGTTTTCTTGAGGTTTTGTGAGGTTTAGGTTTGCTGAGGTTTTTAGAGGTTTAAGATTGCTGAGGTTTTGTGAGGTTTTGTGAGGATTGTGTGTGGTTTTGGTTTCCTGAGGTTTTGTGAGATTTTGTGAGGTTTTGTGAGGTTAAGGTATCCTGAGGTTTTGTGAGGTTAAGGTATCCTGAGGTTTTGTGAGGTTTTGCGAGATTAAGGTTTTGTGAGGTTTTGTGAGATTAAGGTTTCCTGAGGTTTTCTGAGGTTTCGTGAGGTTACGATTACCTGAGATTTTCTGCAGTTTTGGTAATGTGAGGTTTTGTGAAATTGTGTGAGGTAAAGGTTTCCTGAGGTTTTGTGTGGTTAAGGTTTTCAGTGATTTTTTGTAAGGTTAAGGTTTCCTGAGGTTTTCTGAGGTTTTGTGAGAATACGGTTACCTGAGGTTTTCTGAGGTTTTGGTAATGTGAGATTTTGTAAGGTTGAGGTTTTGTGAGGTTAAGGTTTTGGTATTGTGAGGCTTTGTGAGGTTTTCTGAGGTTAATGTTTTCTGAGGTTGTCTGAGGTTTGGGTATTCTGAGGTTTTGTGAGGTTAATGTTTCTTGAAGTTTTGTAAGGTTTTGTGAGTTTAAGGTTTTCTGAAGTTTTGTGAGGTTTGTGAGGTTTGTGAGGTTAAGGTATCCTGAGGTTTTGTGAGATTAAGGTTTTGTGAGGTTTGTGAGGTTAAGGTATCCTGACGTTTTGTGAGATTAAGGTTTTGTGAGATTAAGGTTTTGTGAGATTAAGGTTTTCTGAGGTTTTTTTAAGGTTACGGTTTCCTGAGGTTTTGTGAGGTTACGATTACCTGAGGTTTTCTGCAGTTTTGGTAATATGAGGTTTTGTGAAATTTTGTGAGGTAAAGGTTTCCCGAGGTTTTGTGTGGTTAAGGTTTTCAGTGATTTTTTGTAAGGTTAAGGTTTCCTGAGGTTTTCTGAGGTTTTGTGAGAACACGGTTACCTGAGGTTTTCTGAGGTTTTGGTAATGTGAGATTTTGTGAGGTTAAGGTTTTCTGAGGTTGTCTGAGGTTTTGGTATTCTGAGGTTTTGTGAGGTTAATGTTTCTTGAAGTTTTGTAAGGTTTTGTGAGTTCAAGTTTTTGTGAGGTTTTGTGAGGTTAAGATTTCCCGAGGTTTTGAGAGGTTTGTGAGGTTAAGGTATCCTGAGGTTTTGTGAAGTTAATGTTACCTGAGGTGTTCTGAGGTTTTGTGAGGTTAATGTATCCTGAGGTTTACTGAGGTTAAGTTATTCTGAGGTTTTGTCAGATTTTGTGAGGTGAAGGTTTCCTGAGGTTTTGTGAGGTTATTTTATCCTGAGGTTTACTGAGGTTAAGTTATTCTGAGGTTTTGTCAGATTTTGTGAGGTGAAGGTTTCCTGAGGTTTCCTGAGGTTTGGGCTTTGTGAGGTTAAGGTTTCCTGAGGTTTTGTGAGGTTTTTGAGATTAAGGTTTCCTGAGCTTTTGGGGGTTTTTGAGGGTATCTTGAGGTTTTCTGAGGTTTAGGTTTTCTTCGGTTTTGTAAGGTTTTGTGAAGATAAGGTTTCCTGAGGTCTTGTGAGGTTGATGTATCCTGAGGGTTCGTGATAGTTTATTAGGTTTAGGTTTACCTAGGTTTTGTGAGGTTAATGTTTTCTGAGGTTTTGTGAGGTATAGTTGTAAGGTTACGGTTTCCTGAGGTTTTCTGGGGTTTTGTGAGGTTACGATTACCTGAGGTTTTCTGCAGTTTTGGTAATGTGAGGTTTTTTTGAAATTGTGTGAGGTAAAGGTTTACTGGGGTTTAGTGTGGTTAAGGTTTACTGAGGTTTTTTAAGGTTAAGGTTTCCTGACGTTTCTGAGGTTTTGTGAGAATATGGTTATCTGAGGTTTTCTGAGGTTTTGGTAATGTGAGATTTTGTGAAAATGAGGTTTTGTGAGGTTAAGGTTTTGGTAATTTGAAGCTTTGTGAGGTTTTGTGAGGTTAAGGTTTTCTGGGGTTGTCTGAGGTTTTGGTATTGTGAGGTTTTGTGAGGTTAATGTTTCTTGAAGTTTTGTAAGTTTTTTTGAGTTTAAGGTTTTCTGAGGTTTTGCGAGGTTAAGATTTCCCGAGGTTTTGTGAGGTTTGTGAGGTTAAGGTATCCTGAGGTTTTCTGAGGTTTTGTGAAGTTAATGTTACCTGAGGTGTTTTGAGGTTTTGTTAGGTTAAGGTTTCCTGAGGTTTTTCTGCGATTTATGTTTTGTGAGGTTTAGCTTTGCTGAGGTTTTGTCAGGTTTGGTGAGGTTTAAGTTTGCGAAGGTTTTGTGAGGATAGATTTGCTGAGGTCTTTTGAGGTTTAGGTTTTCTGAGGTTTTGTTACGTGACTTTGATGTTTCCCGAGTTTGTCTGAGGTTAAGGTTTCCTGACGTTTTGTGAGGTTTATTTTTCCTGAGGTTTAGGTTTCTTGAGGATTTTTAAGGTTTATTTTTGCTGAGGTTTTGTCAGGTTTGGTGAGGTTAAGGTTTGCGAAGGTTTTGTGAGGTTTAGGTTTTGTGAGGTTGATGCCGAGGTTTTATGGGGGTTTAATTGGTTTTGCTTATTGAGGATTGATTTGGTTTAGCTTTGGAAAGGTTTTGTCAGTTTTTGTGAGGTTAGATGTTTTGGTGTTTTGTTTAAGTTTTAATAAAGGGTAAGAGGTTTTGGTTACACTTTAGAGGTGTTGTGGTTTTGTTGAAAATGTTGATGTTTCGGTTAATGTTTTGAGGTTTGGTTACGGTTTTCTAAACCCTAAACCTAACCCTCACTCGTAGTGACCTCATAAATCTTTATTTAACATTGCAGATGTGTGAAGATACTGCTGGTCTTCTTATACGTACTGGGATAAACAATACTTCCGGATTTGTAGCGGTATTTGACCATGAAGGAAATATCCCTGAAAATGTGTTGAGGAGGAGAGAAACTGTCGCTGTACGTGATTGTTACATCCCCGGCGTTGCGCAAGATCTGTGGTTGAGTTTTCATCATGATATCGATGGAATAGTGTCAACTTTCAGCAAGTTTGCAAGTATCAGATCACATTTCTCGTTCCTCAATATTTTACCTAGGAACTTTGACAGTTTAATTCCTGTGTTTAATATTGTTCGAAAACATTTATCGTTAGATCAATACTTTGGTAATTCGTTGCAATATCTGAAATGGAGTGTAAGTGCACGTTTGTTTGAAAGTGAAGGATTTGAATTTCACCTTGCACTACTACCGAAGCCTGGGAGACACACAATAAAAACATTTCTGAAAAAAGAACTGGTCCGTTATCAATATACATTTATCGTTGAATTCAGAGAAAACTTTTCCCGTGTTATCAAGTCGCTTCCGATAAAAGATATAGCTCGTGGAACCATAAAAAAGAATAGGATTTCAAAAGTTGACAAATGGTTCATTCTCCCTGACGACACACAATTCATACTTTCATGCTTAGATGAAGCATTATCACTTACCTCTACAGATGATTCATTCGAAAAGTGTATCATTGCTTTCAAGTTTGGAAACCGAGATTCTTCAGAACAGATAGAAATAAAAGCATTTGATACATCAGATGCACTAGTTACTGTTCATGCGGCAATTACGATATCGTGTGAAGTTCTCGATCAACATTTATTTTGGTCGAGATTTGGACTTCAGGAACTTGTCGGAGAAAGGGGTGTTTTGTATTCTTCACTATCATTTTCGTCCTGTTGTAATTTTCAGACGAATCTTGATGGACGCTGCTTAGACATTTCTGACAATTTACGAAAGCTGTGTAAAGTTCCCACTAAATTAACATTTCTTCAGTTTTATGCCGACACACCTCATCTACATACAACTCATGTCCATCCTGTGTTTGGATCGATAGTTTCCTGTGGTGTTCTTCAAACAAATGTTTTAAAATCCATAGAGAGGAAAGGTGAAGAATATATCACATTGCTAAATGAAAATGCCCTTAAACTATGTAAGGTAAATGCTAGACTTGAATTAGTATGTGTAGTAGAAAAAGCAAATTTAGGATATCTTCATTCTACCCGCTTTATTGACTTAATTCATTTAAGACATCTCCTAAATACTCATCCTCTCATTGTTCCTTTCGCCGACAGAATACCTTCATCCCATCGGGTGACGTTCTTAAATTTGCTAAGAAGCATACCTGATCATTTGGTTCAAGTTCTGCATACTCTTTATAATGAATACAAGCGGAAGGGTGGAATACTGAATGCATGGAGAGCATATCAATACGAATTAGCAGCTGAAATTTTCTGGAAAGGGAGACCTAACTCCTATATTGATAACACCTTTGGAAACAATCTTGGCCCTGGGGGTATTCATCCGGAAAGGTCAAGGACTTGGCAGAAAGGTTTTCTAAGTTTGGAAGATTGTTTATCTTGTGCAACAGGCGAATCGTCGATTCCGCCTCTGACATTTCATTACCTTAGTGAAATTTACAAACTCAAGATAAAACGAATATTTTCGTTTTGTGATTTCTTAACGGAATCCGTAAACGTGGTTGGAGTTAGATCAGTTCTTGTCTTGTTAAATGATGCTTTGAATGATCCAAAAAGACGGGCCAACTGCGATCGTTCATTCATTTCAGACTTGAAACAAGAGCAATGCCCCACTTGGGCTAGGTTTACTGGCGTAATAGGACTCTCCCAACTCTGTAGAAAGTTGTCCATGAGTGAGCAATATAGACATCCGTATGTCTTTGGCAGAGTGTTACAACTAATAGAAGAAGCAGGAAAGGATTCACAGACAACGCTGGCAGCCGGTTTTAAACAGTTGAAATTGATTTATGTCCCGGATTTTCAATTTGTGGATCGTTCCCGTAATCCAAATATTTCATGGTCGGGGAATGGTCTGTTGAAGATCGTAATGTATACAGAAACAGACAACACAAACAACTTGCACGGCAAAGCTGTTAAAATGACACGGGATATAATTACCTACATGGAAGACAAAGGGCTTGTCTTTAAATCCAAATTTGTTCATTTCTTTGAGGAAAATTTGGAATTTTGTTTCCCGTGGGTTAGTGATATCATGTTGAAATTGGACATGAACTACCTTAAACGCGAGGAATACGTAGTTCTTTTGGCTTATCTTACATGTATTGGATTATTGGAAAACAGCTGGTATGTTGATTTTAGAAAATTCAAACATCTTCAAACGGAGTTGCTTTCAAAAAACGCAATGCTTATTCAAGAACTCAAAACATGTGAAGTATTATCAATATTTTCTCTTCGTATTGACATTAACTGGAAAGTCAATCGTCTTCACGAATCTGTGCCATTTTTATTATTTAGCGATAGGGAAAAGGACTCAAAAAGTTATGAAAAGGAACAAAACAATTCTCAGGAAATACCGATAGAAGAAGAAAACGAGGAAAATCACCACACAGCTGACCTTGATTTCACCTTCCACGCAATCGAAGACATAGAAAAGGGGAAAAGAAGGCATTGCCCATCAGGAATGAAAGGAAGGTGGTCACCAAATGAGCTAGAGATTGTATTCAGTTTAGTTCGTGATAAGTTTACAAATGCAAGGCAAGCTTACATAGCTTACCAAAACCATTGTCGGAAAAGTGGTACTGCTGACAGGACATTCGAAGCATTTAAAATGAAATACAAGAAAATGAAGCAGCAGTAATTAACACAAGTCTTGGGAAATAAAAACAGTTTAATATGTTGTGAAATCATGACCATGGAGACATTGCAAATCAGTTTTAGCTAACGCATTTCTTCAAGATTGTGTAGATATAGTAATTAATTACGTGATATTAATGCTTATTTCGTTCCTGGTGAATAAGACAATTACCTAATGTTATAGATATAATTAAAATGTGAACGATGAATCTAATATTTACTCGGTTGCATCGAATATAGATGATATATGAGCGCTTTTTACCAATATATCTCCAATGCTGGCTCGTAGTTTTCCACCTATATATAGGTTAGATAGCAATATATAATATTTATGATATCATTTTTCTTCCAACACGCTTCCACATCCACTAACAATTGAAGTTAGCATTTGAGTATTGCTATAGTTTAAAATAAATTTTCATCACTTAGTAAATTAATATGTATGCATTAAGTAATTAGATTTTAAGATATATGAAGTGGCACGGTGGTTAAAAGCATAACTATTAGTGTATAATAAGAATACCAAAATTCCAACGATGTTAGTGCTTTTACCAAGCAAACACCTTTCTTGTATCTTAGCGACAACGTTGAACCTGGAAGATAATAATTCTGAAGTGTTATATATCCTTTTCCGCTTGTCATGCAATGAAGTTTGGGTTAGTAAAACCCGTAACGTTTGCTTTAGATGTTTTGCTCCGGAAATGAATGTCACTGTAATAATAGAATATTTTTCTTTTTGTTAAATACATATAAATATTGTTTGACTTCAAAGAAAATAAAAACAGATTAAAAGATTGAACTTATTATTTTCTTATGGTAGGAAAAAAAGGAGACAAATTGTACACATGGGACAGGGATTTCTGAAATTGCATGTTTTCTTAGGTTTTGTGAGGTCTTTGGAGGTAAAGGTTTACTGAGGTTGTATGAGGTTTGTGAGGTTTTGGTATTCTGAGGTTTTGTGAGGTATTGATATTCTGAGGTTTTGTGAAGTTTTGGTATTCTGAGGTTTTTTGAGGTTTTCTGAGGTTTACTGAGGTTATCTAAGGTTTTCTGAGGTTATCTAAGGTTTTGTGAGGTTTTGGTAATCTGAGGTTTTGAGAGGTTAAGGTTTACTGAGGTTATCTGACGTTTTCAGAGGTTATCTAAGGTTTTGTGAGGTTTTGGTAGTTGGAGGTTATCTAAGGTTTTGTGAGGTTTTGATATTCTGAGGTTTTGTGAGGTTTTGGTAATCTGAGGTTATCTGAGGTTTTGTGAGGTTTTGGAAATCTAAATTTATCTAAGTGTTTCTGAGGTTTTGGTATTCTGCGGTTTTGTGAGGTTTTGGTATTCTGGGTTTATCACAGGTTTTGGTTATCTGAGGTTTTGTGAGGTTTTGGTAATCTAAGGTTTTGAGAGGTTAAGGTTTACTGAGGTTATCTGAGGTTTTCTGAGGTTATCTAAAGTTTTATGAGTTTTTGTATTCGGAGGTTATCTGAGGTTTTGGTAATCTGAGGTTATCTGAGGTTTTGTGAGGTTTTGGTAATGTGAGGTAATCTGAGGTTTTGTGACGTTTTGTGAGGTTTTGGTCATATGAGGTTATCT
>NW_022979579.1:221880-258376 GCF_902652985.1 Pecten maximus
CGGCATTCCAAAGGGTTACACAAGAAGGGTTTTCGAGTTTTTTAAAAGATTTACTTTAGTTAATTTCCAAGGGCCCTAACGGTTTTCCGGAGGCTGCAAGCCATTTACAATCTATAGATCTACGTTATCGCAGCTGGGTCCATCACAGCTAGGGCAACGGATTCAACATGACACAAGAAGTGTGAGTATCAGATAAGTTAATCATAGCCATGTTCGATGACCCCATATGGACATGTATGCTCGTCTAGTCTATATAGAGTCGAATCGGCCCATCGCGAAATCGGCCGTGGTTAACCAAAGTTAAATCGACCCAAGATTAAATAGGCCCAGCGTATTTGTATTGATTTGAAAATGTTGTTTAATTCATTAGTCTTGATCTGACAACAGTAAGTATTCTTTAAATGACATATTTTTTTCAGTATTTGTTTGATTCTATGTTACCCACCCATTGTTTGTGAGGTACTCATGATCAATTACAACAAACGGCCCCGTGCGTGCGCTTAAAGCCTAAAGCAGGCCAGGCACATTTTCATAAGGAAAATCGCTATTTATTCGTAAAATCTGCTTTTCATATGAATAATTTTCACATCAAAATAGAATCTAAATGAGGCCTACAAGTCAGTGTATACAGATCATCTATACTATTCATAATACAGGGCCGATTTTTCCATGGGCAGATTTAATCAAATACCATTTTATTAATAAAGATAATAGTGTGTTTGCGTTGTGTTCACGAACAATCAAGAGCGCGTTGTAAACATAAGTATGCCCGTTGTACATGTCGACTGTGATGATAAATTAAACAAATGCAAGTTCATGATTCAAATTTATATTGTTTTAGCTATATAGGTCAGCCCTATATTTAAGAGAAAATCTATGCTTGGTATGATAAATAACTTGTAAAATCATTTATGATTACATGCCAAAAATAATATAGGGTGAAACAGCCCAGGGCAACGGGATTTAGGGCGAAACGACCCTTCGGGCAAACAGTGTCGACAACAAAGTACACTGAAGAATACAACGGTCCAATTAAGTTGAAAGTGATTTTAAACTTATTTTTTTGTATTATTAGAAACGCCATATAATTTATTCATTAGCGCCATGCTGTGATATTAATACTGGTAATAATAAAAAAAGGTGCATGTAAGGCACCCGTAAAAAATCCCTGTAATCAGTTCAGTCACTAGCCTTGTGTGTCAATACAGTCTTATAATGTTAATTACACTTAATATAAATCTGAATTATACTGGATGTAAAGGTCTTGACTGACTGACGAGGCTGTACTATAAGTGAGCACATTAATAATGCTGAATGATGTGTACCTTTTTCTGTTTTAGATATATAATATACTGTCATCATGACATAAAATTTCTGGTTGTTTACCCGGTATGTTCCATGCATTTCAGAAAAAATTGAGTAATTGTCTGTAAACTCTATGTTTTTTTAAATTGCAGAAACATGCAAAATTCATTTTACAAGTCAGAATTAAAAATCAAATACACCCCACTTATTTGATGATGAATATAATTTTATATTATCTTCTCTTGTAGAGGGATTGATTCTGCTCCAAACACAGATGACGAGTCTGATGCTGACAACACATCACGCCCAGCTTCACCATTCCCAGACAACACATGTCCAGTATCACCTTTGCCTAACATATCACGCCCAACTACACCTGTTCCAGATGATTGCCGATCACTTCCTAATCCTGCCTCACCATTTTTGCCCATTGATGTTGTTTACCATTCTCACACTCTGACAGAATCACCAGCAGCATCCCCAGTGAGAATACCAGCCTGTAAGCGCCGCCTGGATGATACACCAGACGGAACTCCGCCAAGGAAGCGACATACTTCTGGACATCGTTTAGGTTTCAAATCTGTATGGACAGTCGACAGACCATGGTTGATAAACAGAACAGTCTGTACTGATGAAGAGCCCTATGTGGTCATGTTATGCCGTCTCTGTATCAAACACCAGACTTCTACCTCAGTATGGACCGTTGATGGATGTCGCACCCTTCGTCTCGACAAAGTGAAGGACCATGAGAAGAGTTCACAGCACAAGACATCATTAGCCAAAGAAGATGCCAGGTCAGCTGGAGAAGCACAAGCAACGTCTGTCTCCACATCCACTGAGAAAGCTGTTAGGGATGCCCTGAAGGTCTTCTTCTACATCGTGCAGAACAACCTATCCCTGGATCTTTTTTCATCAATGGTTGACATGTGTATTGATGTGGGGTCTCCAACTTTACAGCACCTTAGACTGGCCAAGAATGCTTCATATACGAGTTGGGACATTGTACAGGAGCTGTTGTCTTTTCTAAGTGAAGAGGTACAGAGGACAGTCTTAACAGAAATTCGCCAGAGCCCCTGCTATGGTCTTATGGTGGATGAGGTTTGTGACGTTGTTTCTAACAAACACATGGCTATGTGCTGCCAGTACATCACCCCAGATGGAGACGTGTCGTCAGCGTTTCTGTGTGACCCCTTCATCAAAGATGGAAAGGCAGCTACCATCGTTGATACCATCCAGGAGGAGATAACTAGCTTGACCTTGGACTCACAGAAGATGGCAGGGTTTGCATCAGATGGGGCTGCTGTCTTCACAGGAAAACATAATGGAGTGGCGAAACGATTGAAGGACATCAGTCCAGGTTTAATCATCAGCCATTGTAGGGACCATAGATTAGCTCTGGCCTGTAGAGACAGTTTCAAAGAGGTCAAGGTAGCCAACAAAGTGGATGAGACTCTTGAAAGACTGCACAAATATTACAAATACAGCACAGTCCACACTGCCACCCTGAAGGAAGTCCAGAAAGCTTTTGGAGAGCCAACACTTTGTGTGCAGCAAGCAAAACATCACAGATGGCTGAGCCACTCCAAAGCTGTGACCTCTGTTGCCAGGAGCTTCAAAAGCCTCATAACAGATCTGGAGCAGAACACCATCTCTGCTGATGCAGTTGGAAATGGTATCTTGAAGCTGATGAAAGATCCTGCAGTAGTTCAGACCATCTTCTTCCTGGCCGATGTGTTGCCACATCTTGCAAGCCTTTCCCTGTTTTTTCAGAAGCAAGCAGTCAACATGGGAATGGTAGGGGCTGTTGTCCAGAAGACATTAAAGAGTCTGGAGATGAGAGGAAAAGATGATGGACCATGGTTGAGGAAACTGGACAGCGTCTTACAGGATTGTGGCGTGGATACTCCCGACACCAAGGCCAGAGAAAGTTTCAGGAAACAGGTCAGGGAGCCATTCATCTCCACGCTCATCAACAACATTGAGAACCGTTTCAAGGACACTGAGGTAATGGACAACCTTGCCATTCTGGACACTTCATCCATCGAGTCTGCTGGGTGCTTTTATGGAGTGTCGGAGATGGAGCATCTTGCAAACCACTACAGCCTTGAGGAGGAGTCTTTAGTAGTGGAATGGACAGATTTCCTCAACTTCATCACTGAGAGAGAGAGTTCCTGTAACATGCTGGCATGCCTCAAACTTTTTCATGGACAGAATGACTTGGGACTGAAGGCACTCTTTCCAAACATTTCCTCACTTTATGCTAAGGCATGTGTAATTCCTCTTAGTACAGCTGAAGTTGAGAGAGTCTTCTCCCAGTTAAAGTTAATTAAGACAGCTCATCGTAACAGGATGCACCAGACCACATTAAACCGGCTACTGAATGTGAAATTGAACTGTTCATCGGAGATGTTTGAGGCAGTTCTTCCAGCAGTCACCAGGAAATGGATTTGTGCAAAGAATAGGAGGCTCCCGACTCTCATTGCCCTTAACAAAGCCAGTGCCTGTTAGACTTCTTGTGACAAAGGATTTCCCCACTAACATATCATGAAATGACTTATGTAGATGTCTTATTTATCAGAAGAACCTGTGATGGTGATACATTTTGATTACGATTTATCAGAACCTGTGATAGTGATATAATTTGATTAGAAAAATGTATTTTCAAAAATGGCATTATATTTTGAGATTCTATGTTTAATTTTGTTGTTATCTTTCATTTCATGTTAGATTTAAATGGATTTACTAACTTATGGTGTGTGTGATTTTAGTAAAGCAGTGAAAGACTGAATGCACATTGTGATAATATATTTTAAACAATTGTTGAACAGTAAGATGTTATTTATGTATTGAGCTTTCTTTTGAATTTGTTACAAAGTAAATATGTCATATTTTGTTTGAATGTAAATTACTTAACTTATTCTAAGAGGTGTGTGTTTGTGTAGTCTTGGAGAGCTCTGAGATTGATAATGTGAAAGCATGTTGTTGAAGTGAAAGATCTTATATCTGTAGACTAGTGCTTTAATTATATTGATTCAGTAGAGAAAGAGTTGATTAAAATATTCCAAGAGGTGTGTGTTTGTGTAGTCTTGTAGACTAGTGCTTTAATCTTTTACTGGTCAGAGAGAGTGCAATATATTGATTCAATAGAGAAAGAGTTGATTAAAATACTGTTGTAAGGTAATGTTTTCATTGATGCACTGTTTATAAATTTAATTTTATTGTTATACTTTTGTTTCTCATTAATTTATATTAAGCCTGTAAATTCCATTCAAGCTCATGGGCAGAACTGAATTCTGAAAGAAAACAATGATGAAATTTTAATGGTTACAAAAAAAGATACAATTATTAATTAACTGGTAGATCATTCTTGAAATGAGGCTGAATGGACTTTACAAACATAATTATTAAAGTGGAAGAGAAATCTGGAGAAGGAAAGCATATTTTATATACTTTAGCATCTAGTTGACCCATGAGTTTTAGCAATTTAAATTCATAAAAGAAAGGTTCTTTTGAATTTGTTTCCAATATTATACAGACATTTAATGATTACACCTAAAAAAACAAACCAATATGTTTACTGGATGCCCCAATACATTATTACTAGAACCAATTAAGAAACAACAATGAATGCAAATTGTTATCACCTTGTATTATACTGTTTTAATGTATGCAACATGTAATATGCCCTAAAAATCTGAAACCGCGTAAAAAAATGCCCTTTTTTGGGGTCAGTGACCTGCCCTTTTGAAATCCTAGCTGGAACACTGTCATGTATGTCATCGGAAGCATCAGTACTGGAGCCAGACCCATCACAGATATAGAAACAGTTTCCACTACTTAGTCTACTACATGACATAGGTATGCTTTGAGTCTTAAGAGATCATGTTACTTACAAATAATAAATTGGTCTATTATTGTTTACTGTTGTGTAAACTGCTATTTTTACAGATATTTTAAATGACGCTTTTGCATCATGTTGAATTATCAGATAGTGATCAAACTGGGGCTGGGTAACATTGCATCGGGATGGGACGGAACATACATGGGTAATACTAATATATGACCCTCCAATTCATAGCGGGGCATACAAATGCAGTTTACACACCAGTAAATAATGAAATAGACCAATTTTGTCATCTATTTTAAAATTCATCTAGACAATCTGGTGAGCTTATGCCTTGGCGCGCGCAGCATGTCCGTCAATAGTTTCTTTAAATTGTTACTAGTCGTAAAGTACTTGATGGATTTTCACCACAAACATTGTACATGAACATTTCACACCTTGTCAAACAATTTATTTTACATTTAATTTCAACACATTTTATGGCAGGATTTAAAATTTTAAAAGGACAAAAGACTCTTTTCAACAAATGTTATTGCAGAGCCAAAGGAATGGACAACCAGGCTCTATACTTGTCTATATAAATCCAGTCCTGAATCTGCAGAGTTTTACATACATAATATTTGTAACAAAACAGTTAACATCAATTCAACTCTTATGGAAACAACATCAGTTCAACTCTTATGGAAACAACAAAAGTTAAAACAATACAGGATACAGAATTACACAATTCCAAAACACATTCAACCATATGATTTGGTAAATCTACATACAATACTTGTCCCATTAAGTGCCCTTCCCCTTTTTTTCTCATGTCATCAACACAGTAGACCTAAGGAATTCCACTGAACCTATTGCTGAGAAAGCATAAGTAAGTTGAATAATGAAAATTATATGCAATGAATACTTTTAAGAATGACATTCTCGCATGTATGAATGTATTCATTGGGTGAAGCTGCAAAATGCTCCAACTTTGAACCCCGCAACCACTTCCAGTATTGTGACGCTCGCAAAATTCGCGCCCAGGGTGCACATGCTTATGGGGTTGAATATGGTAATGATATTTTAACGCACAACATCAGTATTCATACAACTTCATATGCACTTAAACATCACATAGTGGAAGTAGCTCATGGTGTAGACCAAGGAGATAAATTTATGGTTTTTATGGTGAGTGGGGTCATGATAACGTTACATACAAGACGTACATTTAAATCACATGGGGATTGTA
Source organism: Pecten maximus (assembly GCF_902652985.1). Taxonomy (NCBI): domain Eukaryota; kingdom Metazoa; phylum Mollusca; class Bivalvia; order Pectinida; family Pectinidae; genus Pecten; species Pecten maximus. Next base: position 228,258 of record NW_022979579.1, read on the forward strand.
GCTGGTTGGGACCAAAACCTAGAGTCTAAGAGATAATTGACATTATATACCAAGTCGTTTATACATGGTATTTAACCTGGATAATGATTGTTGTTTTCAGAAATGGAAGACAGTGTCCATGAAATGGGTCTTTCTTCAGAAGAACTTACCACTTGGTCCAAGAAAAATTTACAACATTGGCTTTCGAAACATGGTTTAAAAAAATCTGGAAACAAATCTACTTTGGTGAACAGAATAATCCGTACAATTAATTTTGGTGAAAGTGATATATCATCTGATAGTGATAGCTCAGACGAGGAAAATAACTACACAAACTTGCCTAATATAAAGGAACTTGAAAAATGGGATGAGCTGACTACATCTAATAGCCCTCCTGTGAGATTAGAGGATGTCCAAAACTATTTCTTGTTTGAGAAGAATCCAGTTACAGGAAGAACTAAACATTGCAATAGACAATTGCAAAAATCAAAAAAGTTCAGTAACGAGAACTATATAGCGGACATACAGTATAATTCGGTTGATAGTACATCCCTTTATTGTGTTGTTCGTGCAAAATGCAAACCAAGTATGCGGCAAAAAGTAGCAGTTACTGATGGTAAAGTCAGAAGCTATTACAGCCTTTCGGTGACCTTGACCAAACAGACAGGCAAAATAATATGTGCCACCTGTGACTGTAAGGCAGGACTTTCAGGTGTGTGTAGTCATGTTGGAGGTCTTCTTTTAACAGTTGTAAAAGTGAGAACATCGTGTACTTCCACTGGCTGTACTTGGTTGGAACCTAATGCAAGTCTGACAAGACCACTCAGTCCTAAACGTATTTCAGATATAAATTTTGAGACGGACTCTACAAAAGATCATGCAATAAAACCATTTCCTAATGTATATCAGGCTGGTCCATGTAAAGATCCTGGCAGTTTTTTCAATGACATATTGCAAGGGTTAAAGCTGGCAAATCCATCTTGTGTGTTGTACCGCACAATGTGTGCTTCATCTGGAAATATAGATGAGATTTTGAGTGTTTATAAACCCAGCTACATGTACTCTAACTCAGTAGATTTGTCGTCAACAGTCAGACTGAATTCCGAGAATTTACCAATAATTTAAATATCTCTGATAAGCAGTCAGAAAGTGTCAATATTGCAACTAGGGGACAATCTAACAACAAGAACTGGAAAACCATGAGATCATATTTGTTGACAGCTTCTAACTTTGGAATGGTATGTCGTCGTCAAGAAAAAAACCCAGCTGACAACTTGATCAAACAGCTCAGAGGTTACAAACCTATTCCAGAAGGTGTTCCCTCATTACAGCATGGTAGACGGTATGAGAATACAGCCAGAAGATAATATATTAAAGAACATGTGACAAAATGTAGTGGGGAAGTTGAAGTGAAGGACATGGGTGTTTATGTCAGCCAAAAATTTCCATTTTTGGGTGCAAGTGTCGATGGACTAATTACATGTTCTGTGTGTGGCTCAGGTGCTCTGGAAATAAAATGTCCATATGGCAAACACTCTGACAAATGGAGACATAAAAGACCTACAGAATGTGCAAAGAACAAATAATTTTGCTGTGAGCTCAATCCAAGTGGTGAACTATCTTTAAAACATAATCACCAATATTACTATCAAGTCATTGGACAAATGGCTGTGTTGGAACTTACCTGGGCAGATTTTGTTATCTGGACAAAGAAAGGAATCTCTGTTGAAAGGATAACATTCGATGAAAACTTTTGGATGAGTAATATGTTATTCAAGCTTAAAGACTTTTACTGTGATGAATTTGTTGCAGAGCTTATCACTGAACGCATTAAACGTGGTTTCCACCTATATAAATAGGTTGGTAGTGTTAATGGCAGCAGTTTCCTGCCTGGTAATGTAATTAGTATTATGAAAGTTTCAAATCTTGTATACAAATTGCAATTTAGTTTTTGATGTTTATACCATTAACATTCTTAAACACCAAATGTGCGTTGTGTTGGTGTGTGACAGCAGGTTGTTTGTTAAAATTTGAATCACTTTCTGTATGATCAATATATATATATATGTTCATTCACAAATAGTTTTTAAAATAGACAATATATAAATCCATCAATTGCTTAAAATAATGAACAAATTACAAAAAATCAAACATAATTCAATATTGTGTGCAAATTTAAGTACATGCATACAATTTAACAGTGCATGTACCAATCTTATCTATATAGTACATTATGATTGATGGTGTCATGCCACAAGAGTTTTGATAAGAGAGTCATCCTATGGTTCTGAGCATGGTACATCCTTATATGACCCTGGCTATTAACAGGAAGTAAAACAAATCATTAAACCAATATAAATCTAAAAGAGATGTGTAGTAATATTAATCTAGAACTGTTAAATATATTAAGGACACTAGTACTGCAGACAGCTTAATTCACTTCAGTAAGGGTACGTACAAGTTTGTCGTGGCACAACATATCATTAATATGAATGAAGGCAAAGCCTTGGAAGAGCACAGCTAATCTAATTGTCACTTGTATACGTGTATATATATATGTTTATGCAATATATATGTAATGTTTTTCATTATATTAGCAGATTTATGAAAATCACAAGGCCATGATAAGTCATCAAAAGGCCTTATATAACAAGAATTATACAGAATTATATATCTCATCTTTCCCGCTTTATCAATAACATCTTTCAATTTATGGAGTAGTGTTCAAGTAATTAAATAATATCAGTAACCAGTGTTCAGCGAGACATTGAGATAGGGTGAAAACTGAACTTTAATGAAAATTCTCAAAATTCAGTTTTGAGGCCAAAATATGTGAATCTGTAAAGACATTTAAGTTTCAATTAGATTAATATTGCTTTTATAACACAGTTTAAAGTGAATCTGAACATAACTTCACAAAATTCCCTGTTAGAATTTTTATTTTACCCCAAAATAGGTGAACCTGGAAAAAAATCCTCTAAATGATGGATAGGTGCATGTACAGTATAGGTGCATGTACAACAGTATATATGATTGTATCAGTACCCTCACCAGTTTCAATTCAATCTGACAGCATGCAACTCAATAACACTGTCAAATGTGGACTTTAAACAAATATTGACGCCACTGCTATTAAATATTTGTAGTGATGGTTGTAAACTCGCTTTTATTTAATAAATTAATTGAACAAATTAAATAAGGCCAAAAAGTGTAATTTCTGTATATGAATTAAATAATTATTTCTATAACCCATCCCTATAGGGTAACAGGACACCCTGTGGTAAAACAAAAAAAGAAAAAAGAAAAAAAAATCTAATATTTTGAAAAGTACCTAAATCAAGTCTCTTTCATCCATGAAGGATATGTTTGATTTCTTCATATCTGGAAGTTTAGAAGTTTCGTCAATTTTACGTTTTTTGGTCCCACTACTCAGGCCGCTGTGGATCAGTCATAGTGCCAATATCTATATATATACATATATATATTTAATCGCTTCACAAAGTTTCTACAAGTTTTATTCTATATATATGTATATACACATGTACATAAATATATAAACATATACTATTGCACAGATATCCCATTCTGATACTTCTATTAAAGTATGTGTTATTTCCAATAGCAATATTCAATATAATTTCTGTTTTTGTATTGAGTTAACTAATAACATGGGTCCCCTCATCTTAAAAAAAACAAACTACAGACCCAAGGTGCATTAAATTATATCAATTTTAAAGGACTTGAATTGAAGATCCTTCTACCATGTGTAATATTTGATTCTACCATATATTTGGAATGGAATATAGAACATTTTGAACTGTTATTCAGTCACTTCAACTCATTTTTGGGCAAAACCGCTTTGGACCGAGGACATGTACTTATAACATATGATTTGAAGATCTGTTTATAGAGAACTTTTAAAAGAAATTCACTTGTGCGCTTTTAAAAATAAAATATGAATCAACTTTGGGATTACATCAGTATATAATTATAATGTTCTGTCAATTTTGTAATATCTGGTTGAAAGTTTAAATTTAGTTATTTATATCAAAGTTTTTTGAGTTGTCAAACTTTGAATTATCTTATATATATTTTATTACTATAAAAACAAAGATTTTGACTTGGACTAGTGTTTTTGAGTTATCATAGTTCGAGTTAATTAATTTTGATTGTAAGTACATGTATTCTCTTGTCTCCACTAAAACAGAATTTGTAGCAAATTTAAGTTAAACCTACTAAGAGTCAACACCATAGACAATTACTCTCCTTTTGTAATTATGATTAATTACAAAATAATTATAGAAATTCTATAATCTTCCAGGCTTTGGAAATTAACAGCAGTTGTTTATAAGGTTTAAATCATATTACACTGTACATTTACATGTGTTCATAAACATTGTAATACATTTGGTTTAAATTTGGTTTACTTCATTTAAAGGGTGATTCCATCATTAGTTTAAATTCAAAGGTTAGGTCATCAAAATCAAACTTATTGGAAAATATGATTTTTTCCCAAATAGTAAATCTTCGAATCTTTAATTTACATAAATCAAACAGTTTGACTCGCAGGGTAATTAACACAAGTTCTCCAAATTCTAAGTCCTAAAAATTCTTTATTCCTACCAAAATATCACTTTTTACTTGAAAGCCAGTCAGTATTTTTGTAGGATTCATCATTTTTCTGTACATTTTGGCATTGATTTATTTCCCTGTTCAAAAGTGGATTTCATCAGTAAAAAATGTACATGGTTCTGATATCTGAAAGAAGGAATGTCCCTCTAAATTGAGTCTCATTATATAATTAACTGCCAGGGTCATTTAAGAACATGCCAGGCATTGGAGAAGTGTTGGAACTTCAAACACCTAATTAGAACACACACAATAAAACAGTCCTTGTATGTTTTGACATTGAGTACAAAAGATTGTTTTAAATTTCCTTTTTACTAATTTCAGGCAATATTTTGTGAAATAAACAGTTACTATACTTAGCAATAGAAACCTGATCTATAATACTCTCAACAGTATAATATGACAATTATTTTATAAACATTGCAAAGAATTATTTTTCAGATAAATTTCATTTAAAATTCAATCATTATTCTTGGTACAACCTACATATGTGCTATGTTGATCTATGTTTATTTCTGCTGACTAATGTAGACTAACTACACATGTACTAAGCCTGCATTTCATAAATGATAAAAATCTAGGGTTATCACATGGGCTTTATATAGGCCTACTATACTAGAATCTAGACTCGGACATTTTAAATGGTTACTAGCCCCATGTGCTGTAGATAATATAACCTTCTTCTAATTATAATAAACAATGCGAGTCAGACACATCGTATCATCTGTAACTAACAATAAAAAAGCTGGTAGAACTCTACGTAACCGATAGGCACTTGTTTCCTATGCATATACCTAGCCTAGTTGTCTTTCGGCATGTTATTGTTTACAATGCAAATCAAGTGCCTGTCGTAAGCCTAACGTTAACGCTGAGAAAATAAATCGACAAGGCGGCCTAAATATTTACGATAGAATCGATCATAACACAGTGTTATCGGCAAATGCCTACCTTTGATCAGATCAGACTGGAACCACATACAAAAATAATTACAAGGACCCTATACTGAGTTTAATTCCAACGTACTCGCATGTCTTGTTGTGTACAATGTATCGGTCAGACGTGAATGGAGACGATGACATTCGGTAATTCCCGATCGGTTACGGACGACATGATGAAAATAAAAGCGAAAACATACCGCTGTTTTGTTACTTAATTTTCATATGAGAACAAAAGTCATATATAACTAATGTTTAAACACTATAGTGAGACTTTGGTGTTGACATTGTTCAAAATTTTTGCCCATGGGAATACTACATCCGGTTTTGAGCCATTCCGGTACCGGTTTTTTGGACCATACGATTTTCTTTGTTCGTATGTATGGGAAGGGAGGCAACTCTTGTTGGAGGTACCGTTTTCCAGTATTTAGAGAGCTTCGCTCGGGCGCCTTCGGCGCCCTAGAGCTGCGCTCTTATTATTTGTTCAGCTAAATGAACTTCATTAATTGGTAGCACTGACTGTAATATCTTGAAGTTTTTGATTTGTTCCATTTTCATTTCAACAACAATCCTAGGAGCAGCTATTTGTTGTGTTTTAAAAAACTCCTGTACACTCATCTGACAACTAGATGATACAAATGGTGGCATATTTAGACCTATATGTGCAGGAAGTAAATCCCCAACTGTGAAGCCTTTGTCTGCAAGTATAACATCCCCAGGTTCTAACTTTGGTAAGAAGAGGTCACCATCCTTTTGTACTATATGCCTATCTGATGCATGCCCTCCCCAAATTCTTGACACAAATGTTACCAAACCATTTGGTGCAACTCCAATTAAAACTTTAAAAGTGTTATGGTGTTTGTATTCACTCCATGTAAGAAATTGAGCCTCTAAGTTTCCTGGTTTCTCACAAAAGAATTATGTTGCGTCTATAACTATACGGACTTGCGTCATTTCTGTAAAATGCTTCGGCAAATTGCTTAAAATTTGTTCTCTTGATGGCCATGGAATAAGTGACTGCATGTGGTCAAACATAAAGTTAATCCATGTATTTATGGTTCTAGAAACTATCATAACTGAAACACAGAACAAATCTGCTAGAAACTCTTGCCGAAGACCATGCCTCAACTTCAAACACACCATAAAAAACTCATCAATTGGTCGTAGACTCCTTTTCTTCCCTGGTTTTTCCGTATTTGGGTGAGAATATTTCCTGTTTTCTGCATGTAGTGTAGTTCTTTTCCCCCCTTCCCAGTATGTTAACTTTTCTGCTCCATACTTACACAAAGTAGTAAAAAAGAGTAGAAATGTTGCATAATTTGGATACCCTGTATAGTATCGGGTCTTTTCATCATCATTTTCAATTGCCTCTGGCTTGAAAATTGGTACAAATGTCTGTGATGCAGACGACTTCATACATTTTGAATTGTCATTCAACGGTGTCTGTGTTGCATTATCATTTGCATTCACTTCTGATGTCTGAACATAAACAGACTCTCTAGCTATATCATCAGTTTGTGTTTCCGTACTCTCTTTTAAGGACAAAGAACTGATAGTTGTACAAGAGGTATCCTCACAGGTAATGTTTTCAGTGTTTTCAACCTCAGAATGGCGCACTAAAGGTCTGCGAGGTAACACTATTTTCCTCGGTGTAGCCAGATTTAGTTTAGTTGGAATAGATCCCTGTTTACATATATTGTTTTCAAAGTGCAAATTACATAGCCTAGAGTTAGAACTAATAGGAGAGTCTGGTCGCACAAGTTTGATTTTCTGAATCCATAACGATCGCCTTGACTTTTGATCTGTACTATCACCGGATGGAATGCAATGTAGCTTTATCACTGTACCATCTTCACTAATTTTGCCTCCATAGTTGGAACAAAGTAAACAATATCTTTTTCCTCCCTTGACAATGGTAGTATCTGAAATCAAATAAAAGGATTGATGTATGTATGTAGGTATATACCTTTGTTTATCGGAGCAACCCGCTGATAATGCAACGGTACACCGGTATCACATACATTCCCCTAAGGGATTACTTGTTGGTACATGGCATATAAAAATTTAACTCCTACAGACTAGAAAATTCAACAACTATATATAGATAGATATACAGGCATGCAATGAAATACAAGTTACGGATATAAACTACCATATTGGCACCCCAACCCCCGAGAATGCACCGACACCTATTCTGTATCTGTATACATATTCAGCAGTGTATTTGCTTCGTAGATTCCCTCTGGGCTATGATATGACTAATGCTGGAGGAAAACCACAAGGGAACATGACATTTGGCGGCAGGAACACTTATTATTGAATAATAGTGGCATCGAGGAATGATTTCATTTCGCTGAAAAAAACATGAATAAATCTACGATCCTGTTATAAGGACGTGCCCATTTCACAGAATTCCGCAAAGAATAAATAAGACTTACTGACAGTATCGTACCTTTATTTTCCTTTCGATCTGCCATGCTATAAGTCCAGATGTTTCCACATAACTATAAACCACATTTACTCTTTCCTCCTCAAAAATTTCATTCACCGAATCTCTCCAGTCATGGTAAAAAAGATAACTAGATCTACACAGCAAACGGCAAACAGCAACTGGGACGCCGGCCCATGGTTACACCGGAACTACCGTACTCGCGTTAAACGTTAATTGTCACCTCCGAGTAGAGACATAACGCGTACAAAGGGACGTAATGCGGTAGGCTACCATTGAAAGGGGAAAAACAAGAAAAAATGATTGAAAGTACAATGTATATCATTGTTACCTGTATAAGGTGCATTTTTAATTTTGAAAGATTTTTTTCCATTATTTCATTTTTAAAAAGTTGTGTACTATCACTATTGATATAAGTAATAATTATCAGTATATGTATTCTGTTATTAATACGTACATACAAATGTATATTTTTAAAGGTATTTTTAAACATTTTCTTCACTTTTATTGTTAGTCACTTTATTTTTTTTTTAGCTTTGAGTCCCATGTATACGTGGCTCATTCCCCGAACACCAACTCTGGTAAAGACAAAGGAAGGTGTTTATGTAGGAAGTTCTTTGGAGTTTAGTTATAGTCTGTTCTAATATGAAATACCAACTCGGGTAAAAAGAATACGGTCAGCTATATGAATCAGATATAGTTTTCTAAATTCAAAGCACTATAATATGGAATATTTTACTAGTAATATAGAAATGACGATATTAAATCAATAAATATAGACTCTATATAAAATAAATAATCAAATTTTTAAAGCACTATGCCTAATTATATATTTTGCTATTGATAATGACAATATCAGATATAAATAATAAAAAAATATAAATTGTTTTCTAAATTCAAAGCACTAATTTCAGATGTTAACTATTAATAATGACAATATCTGTTGACGATGAAGTCATAACGTTGACCTATGCATTCGCCATTCCGCTATGATAAACAAAAATATTTTCATTTACTAAACCTGAAACAGATACACACAAGAATATTGTTTTGCAAGAACTGATCTATAAAGTAATTATATGATAATCTAAACAAATCTGGAAAAAAGTAATATATGTATAGGTTTTACTAATTAAACCTGAAACAGATATCACAAGGATACTACAATAGTTCTGCAGTTACTGATCTATATTGTGTTATATACTAATAACAAATATTAAAAAAAAATCCAATACAATACAAATGTACATGTTTAGCTACTCTAAGTAAGATTAAATATAAACAAAAATGTTACTGCTAACTAAATATAAACATGAAACATGATAATTCAAATATAAAAGCAAAATATGATGATTTTCCAAAGTGTGCTTCAGTTTTATACACTATTTCTGAAACAGTTTGACGATCATCAATAATACAATGAAGTACAATAATATTTTATCAGCAGCTAATGATTTTCTGATCACCCAACAGGTGAGTTGATTTACCTGTGTTCTGATTTACCTGTGTTCTTTTCTGTAACAGACTATAACTACCTATCAACACACCTTAATCCCTATGTAAACACCCCACACTAACCAGAGTTGGTGTTCGGGGAAGACCCCGTATACGTATACTGAAACAGACTATACCGACATTTTCCATAGGTAAACTCAGGTAATGTTTGTATAGCAAAAACAACATGTTGGCAGAGTGGGACGTTTAAACTCACTCAGGTGTGACTTTTGACATGTCGGCCTGGTAATACAGGTAATCAAATAATCCCTCAGTTCTAGTAGAATAGGCGGGATTTATTTGTCTTATCGGCACGTGGGAGCAGGTAGCACGTGCAGGTAGGAACACGTGTGTCGGGTGGAGAGCAGAGGTGGTCATTCTCTAGCCGTGCACCCGAGCAGTGCGGACGTTTATTGAATTTTGGGGTGTTTTTTTGGTGATAATAAATCTACAGAGATAGATCGAATCGATGATTACAATTAGGGATAATTGATATCGCTGACGTGCTTAGGTAGGTGTATTTGCACATTTTTGTTTATTTTTGTATGTCTAACGCAGGTCCAGCGTTACGCCTAGATTATCCTGCAGTTGGGAGATACATTAGTAGTTTCCAGCCAAACCGGACACAGATTTACGGCGATATTTATCGCCGGTTTTTTTCTGGGCGGCAGGTTAAGTTGTAGATGGCGAATACATTTTTGGAAAGAACGAGAGGGACATTGAAGTACGTATCTGTGCTATATAAGTATATCATTGTAGATCGACAGGCTCCAGATATTATGTACTGTTACGTATGACATGAAGTTTTGATTAAACGCCGACTGCGCATGCTCTACGGGCACATGGGTAGTACGGCAAATGTATATTTGCGTTTTGTTATGTTTGATCACGAAGTGGAGAGAAGACATCTGTATCGGATGTTTTGAAAGAGGCCCACGGGTCCTTGCGAGGATCAACTACATTGGATGACGTTATTGCTTTGATACAAAGAATGGACAGTCGACTAGAAACTGGGCTAGGAGCTATTGAAGCGCAAGTCAGGAAAATAGACAAGATCGAGTTTTCTGTAACTTCCCTGGCTTGCAAAGTGACGGGAATTGAACGCGAGATAAAGAGCGTCAGACAGAAAACAGTGGAATTAGAAACATCGGCACAGGCGATCAGTAGTTTCTACGATGACATGAAAACCAGGACTGAGGCGAATGAGCGAACAGTTAGCCAATTAAACATGGAAGTGAAGGATCACCGCCAATATAAAGAATCTCTAGAAAGCGGGTTTAGAAAAGAGTGTGATGAACTTCACAATGTCGTTGAAGATTTGCAATGCCGTTCCATGAAGAACAATTTAGCATTCACTGGATTACGGGAGCAGTACAATGAAAATACGGAGGACAAACTCAGAGAATTCATATACAAGGAACTTGGAATACAGTCCACCATAGAATTTGGTAATGTCCATCGTTTTAAAAAACGTATTCAAGGACGTAATCGTCCTATAGTCGCACGCTTCATTTACTATGCTGATAGACAAGCAGTGCTGGAAAGGGGCTACCTCCTACGCGGCACGCAGTTTGGCATAAGTGAACAGTTTCCGGCAGCAATCGAGCAGCGTCGCAAAGCCCTCTACCCAGTATTGAAACGTTACAGGGCCAAAGGTTGCAATGTGAAGCTTGTAAGAGACAAACTGATTGTCAACGGGACGCTTCTCAAGGATCCTGAAGAGGAGTTGGATAGGGAGATTGGTTTTTCAACACAAAAGATGAACCCGAGATTTAACAGACCGGTATCGTACAGAGACGCTGTACAAGCCCCTCCCTTGATTGATTTTGCTACTCCATGTAACAGCAGAGTGTCAAAACGACAACGACTGTCGTGGTCCCCTATGGACGGTGTGACCGGGTCGCGACCACCAGTTCCATCTCCGGATGTACAGCAACGTGCAAGGCCACAACAGACTGTAATGGTGGAAGCCGATGTGCACGGATCGCCAGACTCTAGAAGTCATTTGAAAAATCCCGCGCAGCAACATTCTAGCCAAACGACTACATCCGCTTTCCGGTCAACCGGTCAACGATTTCAGAACCATGCACCCAGAAATGTTAATTTGATTAACAACATTGAACAGAGTAATCCTACCATGACCACCGGTTCACATACCAGCAGGTTCAAGAGCAATGCAACACCAGAAATCGACCTGAATACACGCGAGTCACTTCACAATCCGTATTAGGATAGTGTGGAGGGCATTTCTATAATATCATGGAATATATGCCAATCTATCTGTGAAAAACTTGAATCTCAAGGCTTTGTAAATATTGTAAATAAATATGACGTAATATGCCTGTATGAGTGCTGGATTGATAAAGAGGATGAAATTGAATTAGAAGATTATGAAAGTCATGTTTTCGTTAGAACTCACGGTAAAGGAGGTGGTATTGTTGTTTTTATTAGGTCGTCTCTTGCTCGGCACTGTGATATAATTGAAAATATAAATGATAATATTGTTTTGTTGAAATTATCCCGATCATTATCACACGATAACCTTGATTTATACATATTTGCATGTTATTTCCCACCAATAAATAGCACATTTTATGAAAAAGTGTGATAATGACATATTCATATGCCTTGAAGAAATGGTATGTCAATTATAAAGATATAGGTAGAGTTATTGTTTGTGGTGATTTCAATAGCAGAACTGGCAATTATAATGATTATATAACTAATGACCAAATTAGTGTAGCTTCTGCTAATGTCCTAGCTGATATAGTAAACTATGTTCCTGATTCAGAACCTAGCAAACGTGCTAATTCGGATCCAATTATCAATCAGTTTGGTAGGAAAGTCGTATCGTTATGCAAAACTACTACTTTGAGAATAGTTAATGGAAGACATAACGACGATCCTAATGGTAGTATTACCTTCTATAATAGCAGAGTAACGAGTCTTATAGATTATGTTTTAACTTTTGATAACTTCCTTTCAGATATAATTCACTTTGAAAGTGGTATTTTTAACTGTTTTTCTGACCACTCTCCAGTTTGTATAACTTTAAAAACTAAGGTACCAAAAGATTCCACAGAAAAAGAAGTAATTAGGGAGAAACTAACTGGTGTTAAATGGAATGATGAAAATACAGTTGAGTTATGTAGAATATTGGAAAATAACAGACAGGAGCTATTGAACTGTTGTAATAGCAATGATTATAATCAGTCTGGTGTTGATAGTTGTGTCGAGAAGTTCACTGATACTTTAAAAGAATTGTTATTACCACTTACTACTGTTACTTATTCTGGACGCACTCAAAAGAAAACCTGCAAAGAAAATGAAGTTAAGCCATGGTTTAACAATTCGTGTATAACTATGTACACAGAATATAAGAGAGCCTTATATAATTTTAATGCTTGTAAAAATGAAGAAACCCACAATATACTTGTATGTAAAAAACGAAAATACAGAAAAGCAGAACTAAAACTGAAGCGGGAGTACAAAACTCACCAAGGTAATATGTTGAACTTTATGAGAAAAAATAACCCTAAGTATTTTTATAGAAATTTTAAGAAAAGGAAAAGTACGGGTGTAAATTCAACTCTAGATGAACATGATTTTTTCCAACATTTCAAAAATCTGTCATCAACTGAAGGTACAGAGAACGAAACAGTGAGCGAGTTTATGTGCAACTATGATGCTAATATACCGCCCGATATGCTTCATGAACTTGATGATGATATTTCTGAAGAAGTTAAACGAGTTATTTGTAATTTGAGCACCGCCAAAGCGTGCGGACATGATAGGTTAATAAACGAATTTTTTATCAAAGGTAAAGAAATCCTATTACCATGTCTTGTTACATTATTTAATAACATTTTCAAATCTGGGAAATATCCGTCTAGTTGGTCTATTGGTAATATTGTACCCGTATTTAAGAAAGGTTATGTAAGTGACACTAATAACTATAGAGGAATTACCCTAATTAGTTGTCTTGCCAAGATATTCACAGCGACCTTAAACAACAGACTCATGGAATTTGATAGCAAATATTCAAAAGTTAGCGATGCTCAATTTGGTTTTAGAAAGAAGATGTCTACCACAGATGCTGTTTTTGTATTACAAACACTAATTCAAAAGAAATTGAAGAATAAACAGAAACTGTATTGTTGCTTTATAGATTATAAGAAGGCCTTTGACTTTGTTAATAGACAAAATTTATGGTATAAGTTTCAAGCAACATAAATGTAAATGATGTGTAGAATGAAGAGATAGACACATTCTTTCACCTCCGTTTTATGGGGCCCCGTAAGGGGTAATTTATATGGGTTTTTTATTGTTCGCATATCACAGCTATATTTATACCACTATTTTTTTAACTATGAAAAATTATCAATTGATGTATGACTGATGATTAATGTCAGACCTATCAAGCTTACTGTTTTCTTTATTAAATACAAAATGGTGTATGTGTAAAGTTCAGTAGGACTTTCCTGACAACTATCATATAACATGTAGGCATAGGCCTATATGTTTTAGATATACAGTTGACTCATAAACGATTTGCAAATAATATTGGTGTATGGCTTCAAATACAAGTGCTGTTTTGTTCCATTCTTTTAAATGTGGTAAAAATTACGATTTGTGGGGAAAAGATCATCACTATATACGATTTGTGAGGAAAAGATTATCATTATAACTTAGCAGTACATAATTATTTTTATGTTTTTCAAGTGCACTTCAGTGGCACAAGTAGTTCATGCAGGTGAAGACATCCCCACACCAGTTGGAACTGCTATGGGACCGCCATCACATGTGTGCATCCCTACACCAGTAACATCTACGCCTGCACATGCCCATAAAGAATCTATAGTTATATTCTGTAATTATAAACACACTCTGCTACTGCATGTCATGAATAAATAATACATCATCTCGGGCATATATATTTGTTTTTAAAAGAATTGTCTAATTTTTCATAATTTTAATATTTCAGAGCTCAGTCATCACACTCGTCTGATTTATCTGGTGTGGAAGCATTACAATCAGACTCTGAGAGTAACATTAATGCCAGCTTGCTTTCCCGTTACCAACAGAAGGCTAAAGAGGCTGACACCTTGAGTAAGTATGTTGTGTTATTTTTATGGTGTGTTCTTGTTACTATAATAATACATTTACTTGTATATATTAAAGAGGTATTGGTACGCCCAATTTCCCCGCAGGACATTTTGTTCTGTCACCTGTCATCCTGCACACAGTCTGGGAGGAATACAACCTAGATCTTGACATGGCTTTGGAAATGTCATTATGGTAATTTACTAAAAACTAAAACTTTTCTGTCGTTAGAAAAATCATATCTCCCCAAGTCCACTATCAGTCATCCACATTGCCTCACAGTACTTTCTAGATAAATGTATTGCTGTCATATTGATTTCATTTACTGAATGAGCAACTCAGTAGCTGGTCTCTTTAGTTTTAGGTTATCTAGTGACCTATTCTTATCATTTGTTGTCACGAGTGTACTTTCCAATTTAAAACAAGTTACAATTTTGATTTCTTCATAATAATTGAGGAATTCAAAATATCTGATATAGGGTGTGTACAACATGGCAGTGGGAATCTAGCCAGATTGTAAATGGATGACCTTGCTGTCAATGTTATTCAAGGTAACACAGGTCAAACATCCTCAATTGTAAACTAAAAGGACATTTTTGTCAATAACCAAGAAACATATAATTATAACTGTAATATGCTGCTGTGGAGGAGTACTGGTGCGCATCCGACGTCTGTCCTGCTGTCTTTCTGTCTGGCGTCAACGTTTTACTTAAAACAACTTTTTTTTCTCAATAACCAAGAGGCACAGGGACTTGATATTAGGCCTGTAGCATGCTGGTGTAAAAGGCTACCAAGTTTGTTCAAATTGAATGACATTCATTCTATGTAATTTGGGTTAAATAGGCTTAATCTTTAAAAAAAATGGTTTCTCACTAGCAGAGGCTCTGAGACCTAATAGTATGCTGGAAGTTAATTGACATTGAGAAACCTAGCCTACTCTGATATTTTGATAAAGTGGTAATCTTCATAGTATCTGCAGAATTAACTGAGATAACTTCAAAGTTGCTGTATAACCAGGTAAGCGATACAGGCTCATTGGGCCTCTTGTTTAAATGAATTACATTGTCTTTTACTATCCAGTTTACCTCAGACACGTCAACCTGAACACTTGCTAATGGCTGAAGATCCCATAGAAATGGAAGAGGTTGATGTTGATGATGAGCTTGCAGAGGATGAAGGAGACATTGTGGAAACAGACACTCAAAATGATCGTGTTGAAGAAAGGAAATCAATATGCTTCCAAAGTGCCCTGTAGGAACTCACGTCAGTTCGAATACCCACAACTTGTCAAAGAAAAGCATGTGGTGCAAATATCATTGTCCAGTGCAGATATGTTGGATGTGCAGTACAGTTGAAATGAATTGGAGGGAGCAGCATTTGGTACTAGTCCTGGATCCTCTGGATCTTGTGGATCCTCTGGTTCACTTGCAATTTTCGCAAAGGTCAAAAACTAGGCCTGGCTGACGATCCACTAGCTGAAGAACTAAATTTATCAGTGGCTTTGGGTCCATCCTTCTGATTATATCCTAATACATAAAACAATTATTATAGAACAAATCCATGTGGGTGGGAGTACTGTAGTATTCTAATGTATAACAATAACTGTTTTTCCTTATTTTTGGTTTTGGAGTTGATAAATTATAATGCACTTATATAACTTATCATCCATTTTCCCTCAAATTTCATCCCAACGTTTTCTACTAAGGTTTTATTTAAGGTATGTATTTGTGTTTTGATAATCGTTTGTGGAAGTAAGTATGGTGTAAATGTGGTGTTCAATTTCAGAGCATGTATGAGGTAGGTGTTCACTTAATGGTGTATTGAAGGTGTTTACATTTCAGTGTGTGTTTGAGAGTGTTCACTTGACAGTATGTGCAGGTGTTCTTTCAACATTGTGTGTAGGAAGTGTTCAATTATCAGTGTGTGTAGGAAGTGTTCACTATCAGTGTGTATAGGAAGTGTTCACTTATCAGTGTGTTTAGGAAGTGTTCACTATCAGTGTGAGTAGGAAGTGTTCACTTATCAGTGTGTGTAGGAAGTGTTCACTATCAGTGTGTGTAGGAAGTGTTCACTATCAGTGTGTGTAGGAAGTGTTCAATTATCAGTGTGTGTAGGAAGTGTTCACTATCAGTGTGTATAGGAAGTGTTCAATTATCAGTGTGTGTAGGAAGTGTTCACTATCAGTGTGTATAGGAAGTGTTCACTTATCAGTGTGTGTAGGAAGTGTTCACTATCAGTGTGTATAGGAAGTGTTCACTTATCAGTGTGTGTAGGAAGTGTTCACTTATCAGTGTGTAGAAAGTGTTCACTATCAGTGTGTGTAGGAAGTGTTCACTATCAGTGTGTGTATGAAGTGTTCACTTATCAGTGTGTGTAGGAAGTGTTCAATTATCAGTGTGTGTAGGAAGTGTTCAATTATCAGTGTGTGTAGGAAGTGTTCACTATCAGTGTGTATAGGAAGTGTTCACTTATCAGCGTGTGTAGGAAGTGTTCACTATCAGTGTGTGTATGAAGTGTTCACTTATCAGTGTGTGTAGGAAGTGTTCAATTATCAGTATGTGTAGGAAGTGTTCAATTATCAGTGTGTGTATGAAGTGTTCACTATCAGTGTGTATAGGAATTGTTCACTTATCAGTGTGTGTAGGAAGTGTTCACTATCAGTGTGTGTAGGAAGTGTTCACTATCAGTGTGTGTAGGAAGTGTTCACTATCAGTGTGTATAGGAAATGTTCAATTATCAGTGTGTGTAGGAAGTGTTCAATTATCAGTGTGTGTAGGAAGTGTTCACTTATCAGTGTGTGTAGGAAGTGTTCACTATCAGTGTGTATAGGAAATGTTCACTTATCAGTGTGTGTAGGAAGTGTTCACTATCAGTGTGTGTAGGAAGTGTTCACTTATCAGTGTGTGTAGGAAGTGTTCAATTATCAGTGTGTGTAGGAAGTGTTCACTTATCAGTGTGTGTAGGAAGTGTTCAATTATCAGTGTGTATAGGAAGTGTTCAATTATCAGTGTGTGTGGGAAGTGTTCAATTATCAGTGTGTGTAGGAAGTGGTCAATTATCAGTGTGTGTAGGAAGTGTTCACTTATCAGTGTGTGTAGGAAGTGTTCACTTATCAGTGTGTGTAGGAAGTGTTCAATTATCAGTGTGTATAGGAAGTGTTCAATTATCAGTGTGTGTAGGAAGTGTTCAATTATCAGTGTGTAGGAAGTGGTCAACTATCAGTGTGTGTAGGAAGTGTTCACTATCAGTTTGTGTAGGAAGTGTTCACTATCAGTTTGCAGGAAGTGTTCACTATCAGTGTGTGTAGGAAGTGTTCAATTATCAGTGTGTGTAGGAAGTGCTCACTTATCAGTGTGTGTAGGAAGTGTTCACTATCAGTGTGTATAGGAAGTGTTCACTATCAGTGTGTGTATGAAGTGTTCACTTATCAGTGTGTGTAGGAAGTGTTCAATTATCAGTGTGTATAGGAAGTGTTCAATCATCAGTGTGTGTAGGAAGTGTTCACTATCAGTTTGTAGGAAGTGTTCAATTATCAGTGTGTATATGAAGTGTTCAATTATCAGTGTGTGTAGGAGGTGTTCACTATCAGTGTGTATAGGAAGTGTTCAATTATCAGTGTGTGTAGGAGGTGTTCACTATCAGTTTGTAGGAAGTGTTCAATTATCAGTGTGTATAGGAAGTGTTCAATTATCAGTGTGTGTAGGAAGTGTTCACTTATCAGTGTGTATAGGAAGTGTTCACTATCAGTGTGTATAGGAAGTGTTCACTATCAGTTTGTAGGAAGTGTTCAATTATCAGTGTGTATAGGAAGTGTTCACTTATCAGTGTGTGTAGGAAGTGTTCAATTATCAGTGTGTGTAGGAAGTGTTCAATTATCAGTGTGTAGGAAGTGTTCAATTATCAGTGTGTGTAGGAGGTGTTCACTATCAGTGTGTGTAGGAAGTGTTCACTATCAGTGTGTGTAGGAAGTGTTCACTATCAGTTTGTAGGAAGTGTTCAATTATCAGTTTGTAGGAAGTGTTCAATTATCAGTGTGTATACGAAGTGTTCACTTGTGAGAATGTGTTTGAGGTGCACGTGTGTACTAACTGTGTTTATACGTAATTAGTTGTTATTAACTTATAATAACACTGTGTTCATAGATGGTTCATTCTGATAAATGTGTTAATCAAGTGTCTAGTTGCATTACAAAAAAATGGAGTGCATATTTTTTCAATATTCTGTGAACTAAAATGAAATACTCCCATGTGTAATGTAAATACCTACCTAGAGAAACAGGTCTTATAACCATACCATTCACTTGGTCGGTTAAAAATTAGGTGTTCATACACATGTGGGAAGTATGTTTGATGTGTGCGAGGGTCTGTGCATTTTTGGTAAAATTTAACATTTTCAGTGAGTAATAGTATAAATTTTCTCCTGAATGCTTTGGTAAATTGTCTACTGTTCTTTTTGTCTGTGTACATGCCAAAGTAATATCAAAATAAAAAAGATATGAAAAGAAATAATACGGTACTTTGTAATTGATTATCAACTAGTCAAAATAATTTGAATGATGAAGTAAATTGTGGATAACATTCATAAAACAGTAAAGTGGCATACAAAAAGTCACACTACTAATATTACAAAAATATGATTATTAGCTTTGTATGATAGGAGCGCAAGGTTCATGTAGATCCCTTCTCCTTTGCTGTTGCAATGTCAGTACCCTGGCCCGATCCTCCTGCTGCAGCACAGCAACTGTACCACGTGCACCCCTTGGCCCCCTTCCTCTACCTCTTCCCCTTCCTCGCCCTCTCTCCATCCTTGGACTGCTGTCTGCCCCGAGACCCCTTCCTCGACCCCTTGGCCGTCCACGGGTTACTCCCCTCCTCCTTGATCCCCTCCCACTCCTTGGGGATGTATGGACTTGTGCATATTCATAATCTATCCGATGAGAAAGCAAGAAATTATTGTAAGAGCGAAACTGAAGGAAATAGTTTACAATGCAATGCAACAGAAAAGTTCACTGATGAATTTTATATTGCTATGAATATCGAAGACAAAATATAAATACATTTGTATATATATTTGTATACATGTACATACTAATTCATGTATATATATGTAACAATAGAAAACTAATTAAAGAAACTTGCATTTTCAGCAACCAAAAGTAGGTATTCTCATACACTTCAGTTAACAAGATCACATAAGCCTGGTATGAAAATATGATTAGTCTATAGCTATATACGTATGCTCTATTTGGTATATTGATTATGTTTGGTGATCAATGACAGCAGCATTCCTTTAAATGGTAATGATGGGGGTAAGACTTTGGTATCAAAAGAATTCTTCAAGTGCAAAATTTAAATAATGTTATACATACAGCAGTACTATGCAAACTATTACAACTTTCCATGGGGGAATTCATTATTCAAAATTAAACAGAATTGAAATGTATTCAACATATAGAGACAAATAAAATAACAATATAAAATGGCATATTTTGAGTTTTTCTTTCATAAAGAATCAATAGATCTTTAAATATACAAATAGTTTAGCTTTATTAATTGATAATAGTAAATTGAGCTGTCCAAAATTGGAAACTCCGTCCTAAACGGAGAGCTCGAGGGTTGAATTGGCAATTCATTACATGAAGTTCTTCAAACTGATGAGAAAACAAAACACATATCGTCATGGAAGTAAGAATCGTGGAGCGAAGAGGCTTTGTCAATAGCCGTTATGTGCATGTATACATGTATAACATTTGTAATTGAAACGTTTCCCGAAGCTTCACTTCTGCCTGATGTCAGATCCATTTGTCGAATTAAATGACAATAAAATGTGTTGAAATTGAAATTCACTTCTGTCGAGAAATACATGTAGGTCTACATGCATATGATATTTGATTGTTTAAATTACTGTAAGCATTCACCTCATCTACTCATATCCTGTTAAATCAATAACACTATGTCTTGATTGCTTTTCTAATATATATATATATATATATATATGCCTACACAACTATTGATTTAGCGTAAATGAATTGATCGCGATATCACCGGTGACGATGACATAAATTAGATAACCCCACATTGGGCCCCATCTCGGCATCGGACGCCGATTCACACCGATTTCAGTTTTTATTGTTGTTATTGCATGTATTAAGTCATATGAAAACAATCTTTAGGTATAAATCCCACACATGCATCATATATGACATGTTAATTAAGTATTTACGTACCGTGTTACTGCTTTGACTGCTTGATGAATCGGACATCTCTAAAAATTCACGTGTTTCTGTTGATGTTTTCTCACTGCCTCGTTTTCGAAATACCACGTGACTTATAAAAATAGATATATGTTATATTAGGACAGGGCTTTTCCCGAATTAAAGTGGTCAAAACTGGACAATGCAAGCAGAACTTGACCATCGCATTGCTGTGATAGAACTTTTGGAAGACCAGATAATGCATCTAGACTAAGTTTGTTTCCCCGAATAGTCGCTTTAATGACTGTGAAATGCATTTTTTAACCGAAAATTGTCCATCAATAGAATTACAAATGATTAACTTATTTCTATTAATGTATGCAGATGATATGATACTATTAGCTGAATCAGCAGAGGGGCTACAGAAAATGTTAGATTCATTGTTATTATATACGGATAAATGGAATTTAACAGTTAATGTTGAAAAAACAAAAGTAATGGTTTTCAGAAATGGCGTTAAACTGAATGATGCTGAGAAATGGTACTACAATGGTTGCTTACTAGAAAATGTAAATAGTTTTAGTTATCTAGGAATTTTGATGAAATTTAATGGAAAATTCTGGATAACACAAGAAAAAATAGCGGAACAAGGAAGAAAGGCATTGTTTGCTGTATCAAATGTTTGTAAAAGAAAATATTTTAACGTTGAAACCCAATTAAGTATTTTTGACACTTTTGTGGGTAGTATATTGAATTATGGATCAGAGGTATGGGGATTCCATAAAGCACCTGGTGTGGAAAAATTACATTTAGGGTTTTGTAAGAGAATTTTAGGGGTTAAGAGAAGTACTCCAAATGTAATGATATATCAAGAACTTGGAAGACTACCTTTACAAATAATTCGAAAATTTAAAATTTTTAAATATTGGCTTAAACTTAAATCTTCAGACAATTGTATTTTGAAAGCGTGTTATGAAGAAATGATTCAAAGAGGCAGTGAGTGGACCGATAGTATAAGAAATGAATTATTTAGATTAGGTTTAGGATACTTATGGGAGATTGAACCCAGCGGTAACAAAACGAATATATTAAGTATTATTAAATCTAGAATACGTGATAATTTTCAACAACATTGTATGGAGTTAATAAATTCATCGTCTAAGTGTTCTTTGTACAAATATATTTGTGGAAATTTCCATCTTAAGCAGTACTTAACAAAACCCATTGGCCAACAAACTATAAAGGAAATCGCAAAAATTAGATTATCATCGCATAAGTTGTATATGGAATGAAGTGTAGTAAGGGGGCGATAACTCTGTTATCGTTCCTTATGGAACGTAATGTATACACGGCTACTTCTGCCTATTTTGCCGGATATATGCGCGATTTGGGCGTCTTGAAAACGGCACCATACATTGTCATAAAACTTTCCACATTTGTAAAACTCGACGGGATCTAGGTGCTGACATGTCCGGTATATCTGGGGAAAATCTAGTTATGGAGATATTTTGGGTCAAACACGCCAAAATCGACACTTTGACTGCTGGTTTCTGTTTAACTTAGCCTGGAGATTTCAATCTTAAAGCTGACTAATTGAAACTCTGAATATAACAAGTAGAAATAATTCTGAAGAAAACAATATCTTTATTTTTTCTATATCTTTCATAGAACCGCCACAATAGGGTTTTGAAAAAGGGTCGTATTTTCACGAGGTCTCATAGAATGTTCTAGAATGTTCTAGAACAAATTCCAGAGGAGGGTCTATTCCGGATGTTACGTCACGAGTGACGTCGCAAGTATGTGTGGAATGTAGTGTATTGAGGGACGGACCGTAATGTACATGCGTCTAATTCTGACTACTTTGCCGGAGCTTACTGAACAACGGCTCATTACATTTTGATAAAATTTTCCACACTTGCAAAACGTGGTGTGATCTATGTCCTGGTATGTCCCGTATATCTGGAAAAGTTTTAGTCATACAGATATTTTGGGTACAAACACGCCAAAATCGACACTTTGACTGCTGGTTTCTGCACAACTCGGTCTTGAGAATTAACGCATAATGCCAACATACTTAAACTTCACACATCACAAGTACATATAATTCCAAAGAAAATGGTATCTTTAGTTTTTCTATATCTATCACAGAACGGCCACAATAGGGTTTTGAACATGGGTACTATGTACCGCGACCTCACATTCCGGAGAGTCTATTACGGACGTACGTCACGAGTGACGTTATCAAGTCTGTTCCGCTTGTCTTATTGAACTTGTAGCGCTCGGTGAGCTGCTTGTATTTTCACTGTCACTGCCAGTATTTCTTAAAATGTTGCAATATCAGAGAAAATACGAAAGACACATTTCTCTACAATTTTTTTTAAATTTTTTTTTTACATATTTATCACAAACATCTCTATCCAAAAGACATAATTAATCGTGTTTCTACATATATAGTACATTAAGTTCTTTTTCCTGTCGTGTCCGTGATGCAACAGTTTCCGCTTAGGTCACACGGGTACGTATAATCGAAAGACAGTAAGCCAGACATTTTACACTGCACTGGGGAACCCCCGCCTGGGAAATTCCCGCCTTTTTACACCAGAATCCTACGTCATTCTATTTTCAGTAACAGTGTGTAT
This sequence comes from Pecten maximus, assembly GCF_902652985.1. Classification (NCBI taxonomy): domain Eukaryota; kingdom Metazoa; phylum Mollusca; class Bivalvia; order Pectinida; family Pectinidae; genus Pecten; species Pecten maximus. Next base: position 251,679 of record NW_022979579.1, read on the forward strand.
TTGTGATCTTCTAAATCTCCACACACTACTCTTTATCCTCGTATCATATATAAAGTACCCGTTTCATGTGTTACATGTATTTACTCGGGAAAACAGGTACAAACCAAAGAAACGCATTCTCCAAAGGGACTTGAATCAGGTGAAACACAAGCTGATTGGCCGGTCGTGTTGCGCAAGTCGTTAACACACTTTTTGGTGTAGATTTGACCTTTACCCCTGACCCGGATGTATACAATCGGTATTTGGTGACAGCTGTTGACAGATATCTCCTGATAATGTCAAATATGCGGTGTTGAAACTTTGATATTTTGTTTCTCAGTTGTTGGTCTTGACCAGGTGAAATAGAAAGTTGTAAATGCAATTTTGGGAATTTATTATGAATTTTAATATTACCATGAAACATATAGCGAAGCTAATTGTGAACTCGGTCCCAATATATGATGTTATAACCAGAAGTGATTTTAAGGATTTTGTGTACACTTGTGGAATTTATTTTTAGTATTAATACTCCACCGGTATTTTAAACTTAGTAATAGAAATACTTTATTAATTTTAATAATATAAAGAATGGCAGTATAAGCAACGTAATTCATTATTTTTTTTATTATCATCGTGGTAATGAGATCTCAGGATTCCGATAGATAAATTGACGAAAGAATATTATAAAGAATGAAGTGTAGTAACGGAACCTATTAATTTTCGAAGTTTTTTGTGATTGTCCGATTGCAATGAAATTTAAATTTGGTATATAGGTACATCATGGGACACTGGCTACTCTTGTAACCTCAATTTATTATTTTATTAACAATTCACCGAAAAGATCGCCATTTCCTAGCCTCTGATTGGTTCGAATTTACGTATTGTTTGATTTCAATGAAATATGTTAATAAAGTTTGTAACGTCATATAAAAAGGAAGGGTCATTTACATTCGGATCATCCTCGAGTTGGCTATACCTTTCCTCGGACGCTAATGTTAGTAGCCCAGTAATCTACCCAGATCCTGGAGAATGCGGTTTCGCGTAATAGTGACGGAGCAAAATAACTGGCAATTGAGTTCGCGCATGATTTAGGTAAAACATTTCTTTTAATCATTTTAAATAAAGTTACTGGTTCTAAAGTTCAAATTGGACATTTCACATGTTTAAAATTTGTTTATTGAAATATCTTTCATTATTTTAAGTTGTTGTACTGAGTACATTATAAGCAAACATGGCAGCGCCCATAGACTTTTCAACGTGTTTTAACATCGCTTTATCTAAATTTGATAATGCAATTAGTTTAAAGACGAAACACAAAAAAACTTCAACATGTATTTAATGGAATTAGTTTGATGGTGACACAACAAAAACAGCAAGAATTCAGCGTGTTTTCCTGAAACACAACCTTTTGTGGCGTGGCCGCCATTTTCATTACCAAATGAATTGTCACGTGACAAAACGTTTCTTCAAATAACCATTCACGTCCGAGGTGTATTTTGAAAGAAAAAAAACGAGGGGTTCCGAACGGGTCATTTAAGGACGTGCCTGGTTTTGTTGATGGAGGAAAGCTGGAGTACCCAGAGAAAAATCACCGACCTACAGTCATAAAAAGGCATCTGCCCTATATGTGTTTCGAACTCGCAACCCAGAGATGAAGGGCTAGTGATAAAATGTCTGGGCCCCTTAACCAATCGGCTACGGCGGCCCACAACACAAGGTCTTCTTATTGGTCGAAATTTTGATAGTGAGCGGTTTTGATGAAAACTGCTGAAACAGAGTTATCGCCCCTCACTGCACTTCATTCCATCTGTGACATCCTTCAGGTGTCACCCTCTAGTATGGAATGAAGTGCAGTAAGGAGGCGATAACGGAGTTATCGTTCCTTACGGAACGTAATGTATACACGGCTACTTCTGCCTATTTAGCAGCATATATCAGCGATTTGAGGGCAAAGAAAACTGTCCGTAACTTCTTGATGACACTTTCCACACTTGTAAAACTCGGTGTGATCTACGTCCTGACATATTCGGTATATCTGGGAAAAATCTAGTTATGGAGATATTTTGGGTCAAACACGCCAAAATCGTCATTTTGACTAAGAGGTTCTGTTAAAACCGCCCTCAAAATTCGAAAAAAAAATCCAGAAGCATATACAATGCACATATAAGTAGATAAATGTCTCCTGAAGAAAACCGTCTGTTTAGTTTTTCGATATCTTTAACAGAAAGGTCACAATATTGTATTGAAAATGGCCTATTTTTTCGACCCTCTCAGTATTTTTCCACTCGACAGGGGTATTTTGACAGCAGACGACCGCATGTTTTGATGACGTAATTAACGCCCATCCTGAACTCGTCACGAAAGTTTGTTGTGTAAGTCGCCTGTTGATTGAACTGCTCGATGAGCTGGGTTCAGTTGTATTTTACTGTCACTGCCAGTATATATTGCTATTTTTCAATATCAGAGGCAATGCTCCAGGATATAGATACTTTGTCACGATCATTGTATGTCGCTTTTCACAAACATGCATGCGAAAAATCAACCCAGCGTTCAGAATGTCAAGCAAATTCCCGAAGCCTGGTAGGCCTAACGCTGACGGTAAGTAAACTTGTTTGTTAGGTCCTAACGTTGATGTAAACAGACGACGGTAGATATGCACGAAGAATAGTTCCTGTTTATTTGATATTTACTGTAGTAATAGCCCTGCTTTGTCTCCAAATTTAATTGATTGATATTTCGATAGTCTGTGTATTTGTTTGTGACTAGCTAGGTTCGACTCTGCGATTGTTTACGTCTAAAAATAACGGGAATCTCTTGTTCGATCTCGATGAAATTTTGTACAGCCTGTACATCATAGAAAACCGGTCACTCGTAACCTCACTTTCACATTTTAACAAAATGGCCGTCATTTAATTGCCTCTGATTGCCCGATTTAGCCGGAAATCTGGTTTTAATTTCATATTGTAGAATTATTTTCTCAAGTTCAAGCTATTTAGATATTGAGAATTCAAATTCATTAACTCCCTCATTTGGTCATGATATTAATTTATTATTAATTATAATGTAGCAATTATTGATGTTTCTCTTTCTATTCATGATCGATCAATAATTGATCATCGATTGTTTAAGAATTGATGATGATCGATCGATCAAGAAGTTTATAGTGATTCCAAACACTATTTATTAGTTGCAAAATGTTTAAATAAAAAAATGTAATAGACATTTCCTTATTTGCTTGATATGGACCACTGACACTGATCATGACTTTAATTTGAACTTCAGGGAAATTCTCGAAATAGCATTTTATTAAAACAGCTTACTGTTTAGGCAAGATTTACATCTGATTGAGTTAATCCCTATAATGTGAGGAAATTGAGATAATCCCTATATTGTGAGGAAATTGGTCCTAATTAAGATATTGTCCTGTTTTAATGATCTTTTATTTGTATGTACATCATGGGAAACCAGTCACTTTCGTCACCTGATTTTCACATTTTAACAAAATGCCCGCCATCAACTGAGCTCTGCCTACACATGTAGTTCAAATTCCTGATTTGCTTGATATGGACCACTGACACTGATCATGACTTTGAACTTCAGGGAAATTCTCAAAATAGCATTTTATAAAAATGGTTTAGGCAAAAAAAAAAAAAAAAAAAAAAAAAACAATTTTCCTTCTCTCATTTGTATTTTGGTTCCAATTGCTAACATCAAAAATTTGGAATTCCCTCACGCAAGTATGAATTATCAACTTTTCCTCCAAGATTGATATTGGGGTGAGGAAATTCCCATAAAATCATGAAGATGTACATCTGCTTGAGTAAATCCCTATATTTCTAGGAAATTGATCCAAATTCAGATATCCTCTGATTTTGAAGAAATTTGGTATGTAGGAACATCATGGCACACCGGTCCCTCTTGTTGCCTCAATTTCACAATTAAACAAAATGGCCGCCAATTCTGGGCATCTGATTGGTCCAGATTCAGATATCATCCGATTTCGATGAAATTTGGTATGTAGGTACATCATGGGACACCGGTTCCTCTTGTAGCCTCAATTTCACATTTAAACAAAATGGCCGTCAATTCTTGGCCTCTGATTGGTCCGGATTCAGATATGGTCTGATTTTGATGAAATTTGGTATGTAGCTACAGCATGGGACACTGGTCCCTCTTGTTGCCTCAATTTCACATTTAAACAAAAAAGGGGTGCCAATTCCTGGCCTCTGATTGGTCGAAATGTAGATATTTGTCGAATTCAGTTAAATTTGATAAATTGAGAGTATCAGGGGACTGCAAATTCACCTTTATTGGTTTTGTTGCCTTAACACGTACGGTCAACAATGTTTTTATTGGTCAAAACTTAGATATTGAGAGATTTTGACAAAACGTGCTCACACAGAGTTATCGCCCCTTACTACACTTCATTCCATCTGTGACATCCTTCAGGTGTCACCCTCTAGTATAGAATCTGGAAGATATAGAAATATGGAATGAAGTGTAGTAAGGGGGCGATAACTCTGTTATCGTTCCTTATGGAACGTAATGTATACACGGCTACTTCTGCCTATTTTGCCGGATATATGCGCGATTTGGGCGTCTTGAAAACGGCACCATACATTGTCATAAAACTTTCCACATTTGTAAAACTCGACGGGATCTAGGTGCTGACATGTCCGGTATATCTGGGGAAAATCTAGTTATGGAGATATTTTGGGTCAAACACGCCAAAATCGACACTTTGACTGCTGGTTTCTGTTTAACTTAGCCTGGAGATTTCAATCTTAAAGCTGACTAATTGAAACTCTGAATATAACAAGTAGAAATAATTCTGAAGAAAACAATATCTTTATTTTTTCTATATCTTTCATAGAACCGCCACAATAGGGTTTTGAAAAAGGGTCGTATTTTCACGAGGTCTCATAGAATGTTCTAGAATGTTCTAGAACAAATTCCAGAGGAGGGTCTATTCCGGATGTTACGTCACGAGTGACGTCGCAAGTATGTGTGGAATGTAGTGTATTGAGGGACGGACCGTAATGTACATGCGTCTAATTCTGACTACTTTGCCGGAGCTTACTGAACAACGGCTCATTACATTTTGATAAAATTTTCCACACTTGCAAAACGTGGTGTGATCTATGTCCTGGTATGTCCCGTATATCTGGAAAAGTTTTAGTCATACAGATATTTTGGGTACAAACACGCCAAAATCGACACTTTGACTGCTGGTTTCTGCACAACTCGGTCTTGAGAATTAACGCATAATGCCAACATACTTAAACTTCACACATCACAAGTACATATAATTCCAAAGAAAATGATATCTTTAGTTTTTCTATATCTATCACAGAACGGCCACAATAGGGTTTTGAACATGGGTACTATGTACCGCGACCTCACATTCCGGAGAGTCTATTACGGACGTACGTCACGAGTGACGTTATCAAGTCTGTTCCGCTTGTCTTATTGAACTTGTAGCGCTCGGTGAGCTGCTTGTATTTTCACTGTCACTGCCAGTATTTCTTAAAATGTTGCAATATCAGAGAAAATACGAAAGACACATTTCTCTACAATTTTTTTTTATTTTTTTTTTTACATATTTATCACAAACATCTCTATCCAAAAGACATAATTAATCGTGTTTCTACATATATGGTACATTAAGTTCTTTTTCCTGTCGTGTCCGTGATGCAACAGTTTCCGCTTAGGTCACACGGGTACGTATAATCGAAAGACAGTAAGCCAGACATTTTACACTGCACTGGGGAACCCCCGCCTGGGAAATTCCCGCCTTTTTACACCAGAATCCTACGTCATTCTATTTTCAGTAACAGTGTGTATTTGTCATCTTCTAAATCTCCACACACTACTCTTTATCCTCGTATCATATATAAAGTACCCGTTTCATGTGTTACATGTATTTACTCGGGAAAACAGGTACATACCAAAGAAACGCATTCTCCAAAGGGACTTGAATCAGGTGAAACACAAGCTGATTGGCCGGTCGTGTTGCGCAAGTCGTTAACACACTTTTTAGTGTAGATTTGACCTTTACCCCTGACCCGGATGTATACAATCGGTATTTGGTGACAGCTGTTGACAGATATCATCTGATAATGTCAAATATGCGGTGTTGAAACTTTGATATTTTGTTTCTCAGTTGTTGGTCTTGACCAGGTGAAATAGAAAGTTGTAAATGCAATTTTGGGAATTTATTATGAATTTTAATATTACCATGAAACATATAGCGAAGCTAATTGTGAACTCGGTCCCAATATATGATGTTATAACCAGAAGTGATTTTAAGGATTTTTGTGTACACTTGTGGAATTTATTTTTAGTATTAATACTCCACCGGTATTTTAAACTTAGTAATAGAAATACTTTATTAATTTTAATAATATAAAGAATGGCAGTATAAGCAACGTAATTCATTATTTTTTTTATTATTATCGTGGTAATGAGATCTCAGGATTCCGATGGATAAATTGACGAAAGAATATTATAAAGAATGAAGTGTAGTAACGGAACGTATTAATTTTCGAAGTTTTTTGTGATGTCCGATTGCAATGAAATTTAAATTTGGTATATATGTACATCATGGGACACTGGCTACTCTTGTAACCTCAATTTATTATACCGAAAAGATCGCCATTTCCTAGCCTCTGATTGGTTCGAATTTACGTATTGTTTGATTTCAATGAAATATGTAAAAG